>NC_057810.1:93677293-93770980 GCF_018294505.1 Triticum aestivum
AGTTATCAAAAAAAATTTATATGGAACACACACACACACACACATATGTATGAATTAATGCATGTATATATATTAGTATATACGTATTTTGTATGTTTAATTAGTTTAGATTATTTACATTATTATTGTTTTAGTTATCAAAATTTTTTATATGGAAATTAGTGTTTAATTAGTATGGAAATTTTTTATGTTTAATTAGTATATAATTTAGATTATTATTATTAGTATATAATTAGTGTTTAATTAGTATGGAAATTTTTTATATAATGTTGTTTTTCAGTTTTTTAATGGATGTATAGAAGTTGTGTTTTCTGTTTTTAGTGTTAGATGCTTAATTAGTATGAAATAGTATATAGATTTTTGAAATAGTAGAAATGTTAGAAATTTTAGTTATCAAGATCCAATCATTAAAAAAATATTACTTTTTGCGGGCATATAGCTAGTATTTGTTCTCGACGATGCCGGCCCGCATCCTCGCCGTTGACCCGTCCGCGACGACGTCCAGCCGACCCATGTCCGGGACTGGGCTCCGCCGGGCTGGCACTGGGAGGTGCTGCCTGGAGGGGCGCGCCGCTTGATGAGGAACCCGGCCCCGGGTCCCGTCGTCGACCCTGATCTCGTTTGGTGGCGTTCGCGTGGGCCAGATTCGGTGCGGAGGGACCCAGCCCCGCCGGAGGTGGTACGTCGCCGTGTCAGGGAGGAGGACGAGCACGTCCATCGCTACATGGTTGCGTTAAAGGGCGGCAGGTTCTCCAATACCTGGCAGTATCTTCGGGGATCTCACTTCAGCTATGATCCTGTGAGGGTTTCTTCTCTTTGGGTGTCCACCGCCCGCGCCGCAGGAACCGCGAGTGTCCTAGATTCTTCTGTAGTATTCGATCTTTAATTAGCTAGCCAGTGATGTACTATTCAATATTATATATTATTCGAGACGATGTATTCGAGATTATATCTATTATTCTAGACGAAGTATTCGAGATTATATCTATTATTCGAGACGATGTAATTTGAATACTAAATTGTTTTATATTTGTTTTGAATTAGTTAAATAAAAGCTATGGCAGACAATACCGACAGAGAGGGAGAACAGACCATGTTCGATATGATACACGGGCCAGATGATGATCAGAATGAAGAAGATTATGACGGCTCCGAATTTCTAAACAACACCGGAGAGGGTGATATGATATTCGATCGCGACGACCGAATTGATGTTTCGACGAGGGCAAGTCTGAAGGGAGCCGACGATGCGATACTTGTTGCAATAGAAGAGGCACGATCGGGGGTGTTCCAGCCCAACAGAGAGAACGACGAGCTTACGCGTGCCCTGGGAAATCCTAAACACCCGGGAAGAACACGAGGCAAGGGTGCTATTCCATGGTATGAGGGGTTTTCAGACTGGAACACCGACTACAGAACCCGTGCGAGAAAGAAGATTGCGGAGGAGAAGAAGAGAAAGATGGAGGAGGAGCAGAGGAAGCAGGACTATGAACGCCTTCAAGGCCTAGAAGCAAGTCAAGCGGAATTGGTAGTCAAATTCCAGCGGCAGCAGGAGCAGATCGACTCACTTACCCAGCAAAGAGGGTCTCAGCAGCTGCAGCAGCTAGCGAATGATCCAGCATTGGATAGCACCGCCCCATCCATGCCAAGAAGCAGCGTGGGTTCCGCCCCGGACGACGCAATGCTGGGTAGATACCCCGTGGATGACATCACGGAGAACACTAGCTGCGAGCTACACGTCAGAATGAAGAACATATCCATGAAGGTGGCGGACGTTGTTGCTTTTACAAATCCCCCCGAGGCAACCTTCCATTGCAACCCGATTCCAGCGGGCTATGCTCGTATCTTGGTTGATGAGGTGGTGGACCCATATTCGGAGCTAGAGCTTGACATTCCTGGAGGTGACGACGAGCGCTTTCTCGGAGACGCCAACCATCGTATCATCCTATGGAAAAAGGATTGCATCATCTTTCGAAGGCCACCGACACCGCGTCAGCCGACTCCTCGTCGAAGTCCGCCACCGAGTCAGCAGTCTCCCGCTCCTGCAAGTCCACCAAGTCCGGCAAAGTGTCAGGCCACTCCTCCTCTGTGACGCCCCCGATTCAATCGTACACTAATCATGCACGCAAATGTGTACGATCAAGATCAGGGACTCACGGGAAGATATCACAACACAACTCTACAATTAAAATAAGTCATACAAGCATCATAATACAAGCCAGGGGCCTCGAGGGCTCGAATACAAGTGCTCGATCATAGACGAGTCAGCGGAAGCAACAATATCTGAGTACAGACATAAGTTAAACAAGTTTGCCTTAAGAAGGCTAGCACAAACTGGGATACAGATCGAAAGAGGCGCAGGCCTCCTGCCTGGGATCCTCCTAAACTACTCCAGGTCGTCATCAGCGGGCAGCACGTAGTAGTAGGCGCCTCCAGTGAAGTAGGGGTCGTCGTCGACGGTGGCGTCTGGCTCCTGGACTCCAGCATCTGGTTGCGACAACCAGAAAGGAAGGAAAGGGGAAAAAGGGGGTAGAAAGCAACCGTGAGTACTCATCCAAAGTACTCGCAAGCAAGGAACTACACTACATATGCATGGGTATATGTGTAAGGAGGCCATATCAGTGGACTGAACTGCAGAATGCCAGAATAAGAGGGGGATAACTAATCCTGTCGAAGACTACGCTTCTGGCAGCCTCCGCCTTGCATCAAGTATAAGAGAGTAGATTGAAGTCCTCCAAGTAGCATCTCCAAGTAGCATCTCATAGCATAATCCTACCCGGCGATCCCCTCCTCATATCCCTGAGGTAGAGCGACCACCGGTTGTATCTGGCACTTGGAAGGGTGTGTTTTATTAAGTATCCGGTTCTAGTTGTCATAAGGTCAAGGTACAACTCCAAGTCGTCCTGTTACCGAAGATCACGGCTATTCGAATAGATTAAACTTCCCTGCAGGGGTGCACCACATAGCCCAACACGCTCGATCCCATTTGGCCGGACACACTTTCCTGGGTCATGCCCGGCCTCGGAAGATCAACACGTCGCAGCCCCACCTAGGCAAAACAGAGAGGCCAGCACGCCGGTCTAAACCTAAGCGCACAGGGGTCTGGGCCCATCGACCATAGCACACCTGCACGTTGCGAGGGCGGCCGAAAGCAGACCTAGCCTAGTGGCGTTCCAGTCCAATTCGGCGCGCGCCGCTCCGTCGCTGACGTCTGAAGTGCTTCGGCTGATACCACGACGTCGGGATACCCATAACTACTCCCACGTAGATGGTTAGTGCGTATAGGCTCGTAGCCAGACTCAGATCAAATACCAAGATCTCGTTAAGCGTGTTAAGTATCCGCGAACGCCGAACAGGGCTAGGCCCACCTCTCTCCTAGGCGGTCTCAACCTGCCCTGTCGCTCCGCCACAAAGATCCACACAGAGGGCCGTCGGGACAAAGGTCCTTTCAGCCCCCAATCCGTGAATCACTCGCGGGTACTCTTCGAGCTGACCCGACTTTAGTCACCATCTGTATAGTATGTATGTATGTATAGTATATACCCGTGATCACCTCCCGAGTGATCACGGCCCAATAGTATAGCAAGGCAGACCGACAAGAATGTAGGGCCAATGATGATAAACTAGCATCCTATACTAAGCATTTAGGATTGCAGGTAAGGTATCAACAGGTGTAGCAACAATGCCAGGCTATGCATCAGAATAGGATCAACAGAAAGCAGTAACATGCTACACTACTCTAATGCAAGCAGTATAGAGAAGAATAGGCGATATCTGGTGATCAAGGGGGGGGCTTGCCTGATTGCTCTGGCAAGAAGGAGGGGTCGTCAACTCCGTAGTCGAACTGGGCAGCAGCAGCGTCGGTCTCGTAGTCTACTGGAGAGAAGAGGGGGAAGAAACAATGAATACCAAGTAAACAGATGCATATCGATGCATGACATGTCAAGAAGCGATGCTAGGCGTGCCCTAACGTGGTATAAGGTGGTACTGGTCAAGGGGGAATCATCCGGGAAAGTATTCCCGGTGTTTCGCGTTTTCGGACCGGTGAACCGGAGGGGGAAAGTTGCGTGTTCGGTATGCTACGGGTGTGTGGCGGACGAACGGGCTGCGTATCCGGATTCGTCCCGTCGTTCTGAGCAACTTTCATGTAGAAAGTATTTTCATCCGAGTTACGGATTAAAAGATATGATTTTCTAAAGATTATTTTAATTTCTGAAATTTAATTAATTAATTATTTAATTCGAAAATGAATTTATGACGTCAGCATGACATAAGAGTGACGTCAGCAGCCAGCAGTTCGGTTGACTAGTCAAATTGACCTGGGGGACCCACCTGTCATAGACAGTGGGTTAAACAGGGTTCAAACTAATCTAAATTCAGTTATTAAACTACTGGGCCCACCTGTCATTGTCTAATTTAGGTTAACTAAACTAATTTAATTAATTCCTGTTGATTAGGGGGGTGGGCCCCACTGGTCAGTGGCTGGGGGTTGCCAAGTCAGCAGGGTTGACTGGTCAACCCAGTCAACTGGGGCCCGTGGGACCCGTTGGCAGTGACCCTGGTGGTAGCCCCAGGTCAGCCACGTCGGATGCCGACGCCGGAGTTGGCTTTGGCAAGCCAAAACACGGCGGAGGACGCCGGCGAGCTTCGGGATTCCGCCACGGTGGCCCAAAACGGGCGTGGCTACTCCCGTTCGAAAGCTAACGACGTCGCGCGTCGCATGGGGCTACGGGTTGGTCTCGGGGATGACCGGAGCCACGCCGGCGAGCAGCGGAGGCGGCGACTCGTACGGGTGGATGTCGGAGACGGTGGAACAGCGGGCTACGGAGCAAAAGAAGAGGCTAGGCAGGCTCTACGTGCGCGGGCGAGCTAAACGGGCACTGGAGCGGGACCATTTGGTCGCCGGAAGCTCGTCGGCGATGAGCTCCCGCGGTGATGGGTTCGGGCACGTACGAGGCGGTGATTACGAGCACGTTGGGGCGAGGAGAAGAGAGCGGAGAGGAAGGAGAGCTCACCGTGGAGCACACAAGAAGGCTCGGTGACGGTTTAGGAGCTGCAGGGGCGGCGCCGGAGACGAAGAAGGTCGATGGCAGCCGGAGAAGGGGACGAAGGGGATCCGATGCTGCAGCGCCTCCGAGCTCCAGCTGAGGCCTCCGGTAGGCGAGGAAGGTGACGGAGGCGTCGACGGGCACGCAGGCGCGACGAGGCGGAGACTGTGGCCGCGCGATTTACGGCGGCGAGGCCATGGCGGCGCTCGGTTGCAGTGGGGAAGGAGGGGGAGATGGATCTGGAGGGGAGAGGGAGAGGCGCGGGGGCCGAGGGCGAGCGTGGGGGCGAGTGGGAGGGGAGACCGAGGGGGCGCGGCGTCGGCGTCCTTATCCCCACGCCTCGTCGCCGGCGAGGTGGGTTCGGCTGGGACGCGCCCTGTTCCGACCCGGGTCGGGGGAACAGGGGAAGGGGACGCTGTGCGGGGGCTGGGCCGGCTGGGCCGGCCAGGCTGACTGTGGGCCAGGGGGGTGGGTGGTGGTCGTGCGGGTGGGTTGGGCTGCCTGGTCCAGGGGGCTCCCCCCCCCTTTTGTTTTTTTTTCTTTTTTAATCTCTTTCTTTTATTTATTTCCCTTTCTGTTTTATTTAGTTTTAGGGCATTTAGGCATTTTATAAAATGGTGTTTGCTTCACCATAATTACCAGTGCAATATTTGGCAACCCCCGAACATTTTCGCTTTGCCTTTTGAAAACTTAGGGTGTTTGTCACTAATTCATATTTTGAATTGCAATGATTTTGAACTACCACTTGATTAGCAACAGTAACACGGATGACATGGCATCATTAGAAGAGTTTTACTGTAGCCTAATTATCCGGGCGTTACAAATCTCCTCCACTACAAGAAATCTCGTCCCGAGATTTTAGGAGGTAGAAGGAAACAGTGCGGGGTATTCATCACGCAGGCGATCCTCGCATTCCCAGGTGGCTTCGTCTTCAGAGTGATTCGACCACTGGACCTTGAGGAACTTGATCGCCTTCTGGCGTGTGCGGCGTTCAGCTTGGTCAAGAATGCGGACCGGATGCTCTTTATAGGAGAGGTCCTGTTGCAATTCGAGCACTTCATGATCCACATCTCGGATTGGGTCCTTGAAGCAACGGCGGAGTTGTGACACATGGAACACATCGTGAACCTGAGAAAGGTTCGGCGGAAGCTCCAATTGATATGCCACTTTTCCACGCCTTTCCAGAATAGTGAATGGGCCAATATAGCGAGGAGCTAGCTTGCCCTTGATCCCGAAGCGGTGAGCACCCTTCATTGGTGTAACGCGAAGATAGGCCTTTTCGCCAGGTTGATAGACCATGTCTTTATGATGACGGTCATACTGACTCTTCTGACGTGACTGAGCAGTCTTGAGATTCTCGCGAATAATGCGGACTTGTTCTTCGGCATGTTGGATAATATCCGGACCGAAGAGTGGACGTTCCCCAGTTTCTGACCAGTTCAGAGGGGTTCGGCACTTTCGTCCATATAACACTTCGAAGGGGGCCATCTTCAGACTTGCTTGATAGCTATCATTATAAGAGAACTCAGCATACGGAAGAGATTCCTCCCATTTCTTGCCGAAGGAAATAACACAAGCTCGAAGCATGTCTTCGAGAACTTGGTTGACACGTTCAACTTGCCCTTGTGACTGAGGATGAAAAGCAGTGCTGAAAGACAGATGAGTGCCCATAGCTTCTTGGAAACTTGCCCAGAATCTTGAAGTGAATAAACTGCCACGGTCTGAACTGATAACCAATGGAATACCATGAAGCGAGACAATTCTGGTCATGTAGAGGTTTGCCAGCTGACTAGCAGTGATCGTTTCCTTGACAGCCAGAAAATGTGCAACTTTAGAAAGTCGGTCAATGACGACAAGAATAGCATCATTGCCTTTTTGCGATTTGGGAAATCCAGTAACGAAGTCCATCTCGACATGGTCCCATTTCCATTCAGGAATAGATATAGGTTGCAGAGTTCCAGCAGGCCTTTGATGTTCTGCTTTGATACGACGGCAAACGTCACATTCAGCAACATAACGAGCAATGTCTTGCTTCATATTAGACCACCAGAATCTCTGGCGGATGTCTTGGTACATCTTTGTACTACCAGGATGAATAGACAAAGGCGTATCATGAGCTTCTTTCATAACTTTTGGAGTCAGATTTAGGTTTTCCCTCTTACTCGGTACCACTAGGCGACCTTTGAAGAATAGGGTGCCTGCGTCATCCACAGTGAAGAATGAGGGCTTTCCTTCTGCGAGATAACGTTTAATCCTCTCGACTTCATCGTCACATTTCTGTATCCATTTGATGGTGTCCACAAGATCTGGTTTCGCAACCAGGGTATTGAGAGAACCCCTGGAAACAACATGGAGGTTCATCTTGCGTAACTCCGGGGGAGGGGGAGCGAGTGCACCCGGAGGAACAATATGGAGGTTCAGCTTTCTGAATTCTTCAACGAGTGAGGGCTGAACTTTGTGAACCTGGAGGTGGTTGCAGTAAGACTTGCGGCTCAAGGCATCAGCCATTACATTAGCCTTGCCTGGTGTATAGGAAATACCCAAATCAAAGTCTGCAACAGTCTCCATCCATCTCTGCTGACGGAGGTTCAGGTCTGGCTGAGTAAACAGATACTTCAGACTTTGGTGGTCAGTGAAGATCTCGCAGCGATTACCGAGTAGGTAATGTCGCCACTGTTTTAGCGCATGAATGACAGCAGCAAGTTCGAGGTCGTGAACTGGGTAGTTCTCTTCGTGAGGGCGCAATTGCCGAGAGGCATAAGCAACCACTTTGCGCTCTTGCATTAGGACATAGCCTAGTCCTTGACGGGAAGCGTCGCAGTAAATGACGAAGTCCTTCTTAGTATCAGGAGGAGCTAGTACTGGGGCAGAAGTTAACTTGTCCTTGAGTTCCTGGAAACTTTCCTGACATTTATCTGTCCATTGGAACTTGACGCCCTTATGCAATAGGTTAGTCAGAGGCCTGGCAATCTTGGAGAAGTTCTCGACGAATCGACGGCAGTAGCTGGCGAGACCGAGAAAACTTCTGACTTGCTTAACGTTCTTCGGAGGAGTCCAATCGAGAATAGCCTGAACTCGTTCAGGGTTGACGGCAATACCATCCTTAGAGATGACATGCCCAAGATAGGTTACTTCGGGAAGCCAGAATTCACATTTGGAGAACTTGGCATAAAGTTGATGCTCTCTTAGCTTTTCCAGCACGAGGCGAAGATGTTCAGCATGTTCCTCTTCGTTCTTGGAAAATACCAGAATATCATCCAGATAAACCACGACGAACTTGTCGAGGTAATCCATGAATATATAGTTCATCAGGCGAGAGAAGGTGGCTGGAGCATTGGTTAAGCCGAAAGACATGACGGTGTACTCGTATGAACCATAACGAGTCACAAAGGCGGTCTTGGGGATATCTTCCTCACGAACACGGATCTGGTGGTAACCCAACCTCAAGTCGAGTTTAGAGAACACTGATGATCCAGCCAATTGATCATACAGATCATTGATCCGAGGAAGAGGATACTTATTCTGAATGGTAGCTTGATTTATAGGACGGTAGTCTTGGACCAATCGGTTTGTCCCATCTTTCTTCTTGACAAAGAGAGAAGGTGCTCCCCAAGGAGAGCAACTTGGGCGAATGAAACCACTTCGAAGAGATTTATCGATTTCCTCCTTAAGCTCAAGGAGTTCATGCGGCGGCATCTTGTAGGGTCGCTTGGCTATAGGAGTGGTGCCTGGTTTCAAGTCGATGACGAATTCGACAGCTCTAGCAGGGGGAATCCCTGGGAGTTCTTCAGGAAAGACGTCTAGGAATTCATGCACGACGGGAATGTTTTCAATGCCCTCGAGAGGTGTAGCGTTCAATGCGTTTAAGGCATAAAGCCTGGCCTCGACATTCCGAACCAGATGAGCATCGTAGCTAATTATTTCATCAGAAGGGTGTAGCAGATGGACGGTCTTGGTGGCGCAAACGATAGAAGCAGTATGCGCCTTTAACCAATCCATTCCCAGAATGAGATCAATGCTACAGGACTTCAGTACGATGGGAGAGACAAGGAATTCCAGTCCTTCAATTTCTACAGGGACGTCGTTGCAAATCATGGAGGTTCGACATTGGCCCGCAGGGGTGTGCACTAATAGAGAAGCGTTCATGTCTTCACTTTTAATGCCATGCATGAATGCGAAATCTTCTGACATGAATGAATGCGATGCTCCTGTATCAAATAAAACAGATGCTGGTACTGAATTTACGAGGAGTGTACCCATCACAGTAGCAGGCTGGTCTCGAGCTTCATTCAGATCAATGTGGTTGGCATGAACACGGCCATAATACTTGGCATTGTTGTTGCGGGCCTGGTTGTTCCCACGGCCAGTTGCTGGAAGGGCCAGTTGATTCTGTTTCTGGTTGCATTCCCTAGCACGGTGCCCTGGTTGTCCGCACCTGAAGCACAACCCATTCTCGGGGGTAGGAACAGGAGCTTGGGGTGGTGGAGCTGGAAGCCTCGGCTGCCTAGTTGGAGCAGCCGGCAGACGAGGTGCAGCATAAGACTGCCTTGGGGCAGGTGCAGTTGGACGGTACATGCTGTTCGGGATCCATATCTTACGTTTCTGCGAGGGCGGGCCCGAAGATGAGCCCGCGTCACGGTTGCGCCTTTGAGAGCTCTGGTGTTCTTGCAGACCAGTCTCGACATTGATGGCCTTGTTCACCAAGGTGGCGAAATCGGCAAAGTCATGCACTAGAAGTGTGAGCTTGATGTCAGCTTGAAGGCCTTCACGGAACTTCTCCTGTCTGCGAGCATCAGTTGCAATGTCTTCTTCAGCATAGCGGGATAAGTCCAGAAACTCCCGCTGATAAGCTTCCACAGTTTTGTTGCCCTGTGTGAGGTTGCGGAACTCACGCTTCTTCCTGTCCATGATTCCCTGAGGAATGAAGCGGGCACGGAAGGCAGCCTGAAAGTCTGGCCAGGAGATGATTGTCCCAACTGGCAGAGTACGCCTGTGGCTGTCCCACCATTGCGCTGCGGGTCCCTTCAGGAAGAAGGAAGCAAAAGTGACATAGCTGGCAGGGGCTACATCAGCGGACTCCATCTCATAGGTGATGTCACGGAGCCAGTCATCAGCATCCAGCGGCTGGGTTGAGCTGCGGTACACACTTGGGTTGAGGCGTATGAAATCCTGCAGAGTTGTTGTGTTTGGATGCTGGTTCATATTGGGGCGAGGAAACTGAGCCATCATGTTTTCCATGAACTGGCGATTCATCTCAAGCTGTTGGATCATACCAGCCATGTACTCAGGCGGTGGTGGGAAGTTGCCACCACGACCACGACCAGCTGGTCTAACCATCCTGCTAATATATAACAGGGGTAGTTCAGTATTGAGAAATTTGCATAGACAAGAGTCATTCATGATGAAACATGCATAATGAAAGGAGCACGACAGATACCACATAGATAGTCGGCATAACTTACAAAAGGGGTCGGACATAGAGTTCAGTACACAGAGTTCAGTACATAGATTAAGTCATCATAGGCGGCACGCAGGCTCGCGAGTGCATCTAAGACTAATGAGCAAGACTACATCAGTCCCAGGAGGTACTGTGAAGGTAGCTGTAACCTGACAGCTGGTAGTGAGGCAACGGATAGTCCTCCACGTCAGTGGCCTGGGGGCCGCGGATACTCTGGTGTAGAACCCGACGCTCAGGTGGCAGAAGAGGACCAAGTGCGGGAGCATAGCCTCCCACCTCTGGCCATCCGACACCGTGGGGCATCACGGTCCTGGCTGGGTAGATCGCAGAACGCGGCAGCTGTCCAGACCGGACAAAGGGGTGCAACCGCGTCAGAGCCCTGTAAAGGTGCTGACGAGTGGTGTACAACTCGTGGCGAAGAGCTCTGTTAGCTCGGTCTAGCCCATCAGCATGCAGAACCAGGCGCTGATGGTGGAAAGGCTCTCGGGTGACGGTGGAGTAGGCGGCAGTGTAGTATCCCTCCGCACCAACGTCAGATGCGATAGGAATGTGCCTGAAAGGGGAAGTGTCCAATGCCTGATACTCTCCACGAAGACGTGTCAGCGCAGCATGAGCCGCATCGTGGACTGCCATCTCGATGGTCACTCCAACACCATGAGCGGTGTGCAGCACGGTAGTGGACTCATACTCCCGAGGGTAGAGGTGGACGATGGCATGGTACTGCTCCTGGTTAAAGTCCTGGTACTCCTCGTAGACGGTGTACTCAGGGTGCCAGCGATAACCCAGATAGGTCATCATATCAGCCAGCACAGCAGGTGATCCTGAGGCACCAATGGCCGCAGTGTGGCGCACGACCTGCCTCGCGGGTTCCATCTGAAAGCAAAGATGTTTCAATGGAGTCAAATGACAACATGGGCACTATTCAAAATGCTATCCTACAGAATAACTATGGCTTATCCAACTTTGGGGTGAGTGTGGTAACGGGAGCCTAATGTCAGAGTTAGTAAATTCGTTTAACCCGAGTAGAAAAGAGTTCAGAGTCCCAGAGTAAAGGTCGAGGAGTAAAAGATCCTAGTACCACCCAATGGCGACGTGGGCCCGTAAGGCTCACAGCCATGTTAGTAAAAGTTTTGTAGTGACTAGACTCGACTTCGGCCAAGGAGTGTGGAAGGGGGATTCCTACAGGCAGTCGGCTCTGATACCAACTTGTGACGCCCCCGATTCAATCGTACACTAATCATGCACGCAAATGTGTACGATCAAGATCAGGGACTCACGGGAAGATATCACAACACAACTCTACAATTAAAATAAGTCATACAAGCATCATAATACAAGCCAGGGGCCTCGAGGGATCGAATACAAGTGCTCGATCATAGACGAGTCAGCGGAAGCAACAATATCTGAGTACAGACATAAGTTAAACAAGTTTGCCTGAAGAAGGCTAGCACAAACTGGGATACAGATCGAAAGAGGCGCAGGCCTCCTGCCTGGGATCCTCCTAAACTACTCCAGGTCGTCATCAGCGGGCAGCACGTAGTAGTAGGCGCCTCCAGTGAAGTAGGGGTCGTCGTCGATGGTGGCGTCTGGCTCCTGGACTCCAGCATCTGGTTGCGACAACCAGAAAGAAAGGAAAGGGGAAAAAGGGGGTAGAAAGCAACCGTGAGTACTCATCCAAAGTACTCGCAAGCAAGGAACTACACTACATATGCGTGGGTATATGTGTAAGGAGGCCATATCAGTGGACTGAACTGCAGAATGCCAGAATAAGAGGGGGATAACTAATCCTGTCGAAGACTACGCTTCTGGCAGCCTCCGCCTTGCATCAAGTATAAGAGAGTAGATTGAAGTCCTCCAAGTAGCATCTCCAAGTAGCATCTCATAGCATAATCCTACCCGGCGATCCCCTCCTCATATCCCTGAGGTAGAGCGACCACCGGTTGTATCTGGCACTTGGAAGGGTGTGTTTTATTAAGTATCCGGTTCTAGTTGTCATAAGGTCAAGGTACAACTCCAAGTCGTCCTGTTACCGAAGATCACGGCTATTCGAATAGATTAAACTTCCCTGCAGGGGTGCACCACATAGCCCAACACGCTCGATCCCATTTGGCCGGACACACTTTCCTGGGTCATGCCCGGCCTCGGAAGATCAACACGTCGCAGCCCCACCTAGGCAAAACAGAGAGGCCAGCACGCCGGTCTAAACCTAAGCGCACAGGGGTCTGGGCCCATCGCCCATAGCACACCTGCACGTTGCGAGGGCGGCCGAAAGCAGACCTAGCCTAGTGGCGTTCCAGTCCAATTCGGCGCGCGCCGCTCCGTCGCTGACGTCTGAAGTGCTTCGGCTGATACCACGACGTCGGGATACCCATAACTACTCCCACGTAGATGGTTAGTGCGTATAGGCTCGTAGCCAGACTCAGATCAAATACCAAGATCTCGTTAAGCGTGTTAAGTATCCGCGAACGCCGAACAGGGCCAGGCCCACCTCTCTCCTAGGCGGTCTCAACCTGCCCTGTCGCTCCGCCACAAAGATCCACACAGAGGGCCGTCGGGACAAAGGTCCTTTCAGTCCCCAATCCGTGAATCACTCGCGGGTACTCTTCGAGCTGACCCGACTTTAGTCACCATCTGTATAGTATGTATGTATGTATAGTATATACCCGTGATCACCTCCCGAGTGATCACGGCCCAATAGTATAGCAAGGCAGACCGACAAGAATGTAGGGCCAATGATGATAAACTAGCATCCTATACTAAGCATTTAGGATTGCAGGTAAGGTATCAACAGGTGTAGCAACAATGCCAGGCTATGCATCAGAATAGGATCAACAGAAAGCAGTAACATGCTACACTACTCTAATGCAAGCAGTATAGAGAAGAATAGGCGATATCTGGTGATCAAGGGGGGGGCTTGCCTGATTGCTCTGGCAAGAAGGAGGGGTCGTCAACTCCGTAGTCGAACTGGGCAGCAGCAGCGTCGGTCTCGTAGTCTACCGGAGAGAAGAGGGGGAAGAAACAATGAATACCAAGTAAACAGATGCATATCGATGCATGACATGTCAAGAAGTGATGCTAGGCGTGCCCTAACGTGGTATAAGGTGGTACTGGTCAAGGGGGAATCATCCGGGAAAGTATTCCCGGTGTTTCGCGTTTTCGGACCGGTGAACCGGAGGGGGAAAGTTGCGTGTTCGGTATGCTACGGGTGTGTGGCGGACGAACGGGCTGCGTATCCGGATTCGTCCCGTCGTTCTGAGCAACTTTCATGTAGAAAGTATTTTCAGCCGAGTTACGGATTAAAAGATATGATTTTCTAAAGATTATTTTAATTTCTGAAATTTAATTAATTAATTATTTAATTCGAAAATGAATTTATGACGTCAGCATGACATAAGAGTGACGTCAGCAGCCAGCAGTTCGGTTGACTAGTCAAATTGACCTGGGGGACCCACCTGTCATAGACAGTGGGTTAAACAAGGTTCAAACTAATCTAAATTCAGTTATTAAACTACTGGGCCCACCTGTCATTGTCTAATTTAGGTTAACTAAACTAATTTAATTAATTCCTGTTGATTAGGGGGGTGGGCCCCACTGGTCAGTGGCTGGGGGTTGCCAAGTCAGCAGGGTTGACTGGTCAACCCAGTCAACTGGGGCCCGTGGGACCCGTTGGCAGTGACCCTGGTGGTAGCCCCAGGTCAGCCACGTCGGATGCCGACGCCGGAGTTGGCTTTGGCAAGCCAAAACACGGCGGAGGACGCCGGCGAGCTTCGGGATTCCGCCACGGTGGCCCAAAACGGGCGTGGCTACTCCTGTTCGAAAGCTAACGACGTCGCGCGTCGCATGGGGCTACGGGTTGGTCTCGGGGATGACCGGAGCCACGCCGGCGAGCAGCGGAGGCGGCGACTCATACGGGTGGATGTCGGAGACGGCGGAACAGCGGGCTACGGAGCAAAAGAAGAGGCTAGGCAGGCTCTACGTGCGCGGGCGAGCTAAACGGGCACTGGAGCGGGACCATTTGGTCGCCGGAAGCTCGTCGGCGATGAGCTCCCGCGGTGATGGGTTCGGGCACGTACGAGGCGGTGATTACGAGCACGTTGGGGCGAGGAGAAGAGAGCGGAGAGGAAGGAGAGCTCACCGTGGAGCACACAAGAAGGCTCGGTGACGGTTTAGGAGCTGCAGGGGCGGCGCCGGAGACGAAGAAGGTCGATGGCAGCCGGAGAAGGGGACGAAGGGGATCCGATGCTGCAGCGCCTCCGAGCTCCAGCTGAGGCCTCCGGTAGGCGAGGAAGGTGACGGAGGCGTCGACGGGCACGCAGGCGCGACGAGGCGGAGACTGTGGCCGCGCGATTTACGGCGGCGAGGCCATGGCGGCGCTCGGTTGCAGTGGGGAAGGAGGGGGAGATGGATCTGGAGGGGAGAGGGAGAGGCGCGGGGGCCGAGGGCGAGCGTGGGGGCGAGTGGGAGGGGAGACCGAGGGGGCGCGGCGTCGGCGTCCTTATCCCCACGCCTCGTCGCCGGCGAGGTGGGTTCGGCTGGGACGCGCCCTGTTCCGACCCGGGTCGGGGGAACAGGGGAAGGGGACGCTGTGCGGGGGCTGGGCCGGCTGGGCCGGCCAGGCTGACTGCCGGCCAGGGGGGTGGGTGGTTGTCGTGCGGGTGGGTTGGGCTGCCTGGTCCAGGGGGCTCCCCCCCCTTTTGTTTTTTTTTCTTTTTTAATCTCTTTCTTTTATTTATTTCCCTTTCTGTTTTATTTAGTTTTAGGGCATTTAGGCATTTTATAAAATGGTGTTTGCTTCACCATAATTACCAGTGCAATATTTGGCAACCCCCGAACATTTTCGCTTTGCCTTTTGAAAACTTAGGGTGTTTGTCACTAATTCATATTTTGAATTGCAATGATTTAGAACTACCACTTGATTAGCAACAGTAACACGGATGACATGGCATCATTAGAAGAGTTTTACTGTAGCCTAATTATCCGGGCGTTACATCCTCCTCCAAGTCCGCCACAGCGTCAGACGTCCACTCCTCCTCCAAGTCCGGCACAACCTCAGGCCACTCCTCCTCCAAGTCCGGCACAGCTTCAGGCGGCCACTCCTCCTCGTCCAACTCAGCCCCGTCAGCCGTCTCTACCGCCTCAGCAATCGCAGAAGAGACACCCCGCAGCTATGGTGTGTAGCGGTACGAGTCGAGGTAGTTCAGGAAGTACAGGCGGAGGCAAGCGATATAAATATGGTCCAAGCGTCACGCCTCTTCCGCAGAGGGCTTATGACAGGTCCGAGGAGGAAATCGCAGCCATATCGAAGTCCGAGGTGGAAGCCCATTTTGCACCGAAACCGCCACCACCGCCAAGGGAGAAAGTGCCTGAGGAAACGATTGACCACTTCATTCGTACGGCTCAACCACCAGCTCCCAAGCCTGTTGACACAGACTATGAGCGCCACATCAGGAAGTTAAATCGAGTACGTCTACGTAAGGAGGCGAGCTCGGGATCGAGCAAACAAGAAGCAGCTGTCAAAAAATGCGGGAAAACCATTCCCCAGCTGGGAGAACCGGCGGCGCAATCGATCCCCTCGCTTGTTGTGCCAACAACACGTGACAGTACGCGCGCCCAATATTATTGTGGGCAAACAGTTTACGTTCCTGAGGTGGGCAATGTGGTAATAACGGAGAACCATATAATGCAGGCTGAAGTTCTCAAAATCACTGTTGGACAACTCCTCGAGATCGAGCCCATGCCTGTGCTTAAAGAGGATGAAATAAAACGGAAATATGTCCGGGGCCAACCTTTGGTCGAACCAGACAAGGTCAAGAACCTCCCAACAAGAATGTATGAATTGCATCAATGGTACATGAACATTACCAAGATTTCCGATCGATTGTCCCTCATGGTGAATGTCAAGGAGGAGCATTACTACCATGAGAAAGCTGTGTCCGTTGAGTATTCTGAACTGTTTCAGTTATACAATCAAGACGCACTCGACAAATCTATCGTCAGTTGCTATTGTCTGTAAGTGATTTCTTTCTGTAATTTAAGTCTCAAGCTAGCTGTAGTGATCCTTTTGATCAATCATTACCTGTAATTATCCTCACTATATTCTTTTCTGTGGTATTATATGCAGGATGAAGATGTATGAAATGAGAAAAGGTGGACGCTTTGGCATTGGGTTCATTGACCCAAACACCGTTAATGAATACACATGGAAAATAGATCCACGTCATGAAAAGGCCGTAGAGGACAGCATGCTAGAGTTCTTGAAGCGCCTCAAATACAATGAAGATATACTACTTCCTTACAACTTCTAGTGAGTCACACTGTCTTGTACTACAAATTCTCTGTTTTTGCCTACTAGCTAGCTAGCTACATGTTTTTGCTTACATATGCCCGCTTAATTAAGACATGCAAACATGTGTGCATGCAGATTTCACTGGGTCTTGTGTATCATTAAAGTTGACGCCGGAACAGTTGAAATACTAGACTCACTACTCAAAGAAAAAACTGACTATAACATCTTGTTTGGGATAGTCAACAGGTAATTTTAATCATTATTAACTATATATCTTGGCCTATTTAGTTCGTCATTTCATGATATGAACTATTTAATAACCCCTTTATTCATTTTCTTTGTCGGCGGGCAGGGCTTGGGCAAGGTTCATCAGCATCACGGATGGCGAATGAAAAAAAAAAGCTTCAATGGGGAAGACCCAAGGTAAGTAATTAAGTAGTACTAGCTAGCTAGCTAGCTGCCATCTCTTTAATTATCATGCTTGATTAATTATTATCTGATCAAATTCCATTCTCGTAAAGGCCCTGAAGCAGGCGCAGGGGACTGATCTGTGTGCATTCTTCGTTTGCGAGAACATTCGCATGATGGCGTCCGAAAGGAGCAGATCTCAAAGACAGGAATGGGTACGCTTGTCAAAACACTATTCACAATTTTTACACCATTATCGATATCTAGTCACACAACTAATACACATGCATATTGATCTCCTTCTTAACAGTTCAGAGAGGTGCAGGCGAAGCTCCTAGAAACAGAGCGTGTAGAAGCACTTCAAGAGGAAATAGCGGGATTTTTGCTCGACCAGGTCATAAATCCGAAGGGAGAATACTATTACCCGCTACCGCCCCCATGAAAACCACTTCCAATTGTCATCGTGCTCCGAAGGCACCAATTAGGCTAATGCCACTGGCTCCGAAGACAACATGCATATGTAGAAGAAATTGTATATAGCTAGCTATACATTTGTGTATATGTGAATTAATTAATATGGTGGTTTGTGAGACATTGATGATATATATATGCATGATTGGTTCTACTAGAAATTATATATATATATATATATATATATATATATATATATATATATATATGTGCATAACGTGTATAATATGTAGTATCGTAAAATACCAGCAAACGAAAAAGAATTAAAATAGAAACACAAAATTAAATGAAAAAGAAATCACAAAACTAAAAAAAACCCAAACCTTATAGTACCGGTTGGTATTACCAACCGGTACTAAAGGGCTCCAGCCCCCCGGAGCTGGCTCGTGCCACGTGGTTGCCCTTTACCACTGGTTCGTGCTGAACCGGTACTAAAGGGGGAGGGGGCCTTTAGTGCCCACACTTTAGTACCGGTTATGGAACCGACACTAAAGGGCCTTACGAACCGGTGCTATTGCCCGGTTCTGCACTAGTGTGAATATATTTAAAATAATAAAATAGTATATATAATACCACATGATAGTATATGAGACATATAGGGTAACTACCACCAAGTGGTAGGATGAATTTTCCCTATATGTATATATAATAGATACTACCATCTAGTGGTAGTTACCCCCACCCTAGCAGCCATCCGATCTCATTCTAATTGTGGGCTGTGATTAACGGGTTCTGTTGTAAAACTAGCTGATTCATCTTCCCCATGACCGATAGGAAAAAACAGCCAGATAATTCCAATTTTCCTGCATGGCCCGGAATATAGCTAGCCAATACGTTTACAACTACTTGGCTACCTTCCAGATCTAGCCTCCCGTATGCATGCACACATATACTTAAGCTGTATATACTATAGTTCACTCTCTGCTACATATTCTCTTCTGAAAAGCTTCATATAGTTACCCACAGAAACATGTAGATACTTGATACTACATAGTCATCGGGAGTATATAATTCCTTTTGGTTCGTAGAAAAGTATATATATTGCTTAATTTCTGAAGAAAAAAATCACGTACTCTTGTTTCTTGAACGTACACTCATACTACAACTAAAGGTAGTATGCCGTTCCATTCTTCAAAAAACGTACTATATACTAAATAAAAAAGTACAACCTTTTCGGGGCACATAGTTTGTATGCTACGAAAAATGAACATATACCATTGAATTTTTCTTTTATATTGATACTCCTTTCTATTGCTGAAAGTATACACACACCCCAAAATACACTTTTTACAAAGCATATACTCCTCTGTCCATACTACATACTACCATACTACGTACTTTTTTTTTCAACGGCATATATTCCTCAGTCCATACTACATACTACCATACTATTGTTCGGAATATACTACCACTCTATTTTTTTCAGAATATACTACCATACAACATACTATTTTTTTTCAAAATATACTATAAAAAGTTGGTGGCTTCAGTACATACCCAAGAGCATACACTATAATTTGTTCGCACGTATGGGATCGAGGTAGATAGAATATTTTGGGCCATGCAGTAGTTTTCCCAACCTAGCTCACACATAAAAAAACTAACACATACTTATCCATCTTGTGAGATACGATGCATGCCTTCCACAAAAAAAGAAGAGAAAGATGCGGTGCATGCAGCCAACAAATTAGCCAATCGTTAGCTAATCTGGCGCACCCTTTTATTGCCAGCTTCACCAGTGATTAGTTCAAAACTTGAACATACCGTCCCATCAGGGATTCCATTATCCCTAAAAAATATATTAATTTTCATTGGCCTAATTAGGTACGACTGCTAGCGCGTTACAGGGTCTGCCCAGGTTCGGTACTCCCGGTGCACCCAGTTGCCTCGCTGCTATTACTTTTATACTCCTAAAAATATGTACTCCCACCGTACTAAATGGCCCAGTCAATGGATTAATTAATTAAAATGTTAGTAAATAGTGTTGCATGCGCAAACAACCTCCAAGATTGTAGGTAACCGGTGCATGTTATCCATTGGACAGTCGGACTTTTTCTCTTTTTTGTGACAGAAAGTCTGGTTTGAACGCAAGTAGTATATGCCCTTTATTTGATTTTATGAATCTTTAGTATATACCCTTTATACCTCTTCAGATTGGGAATGGAGCATGTAAAATATAGACCTTTTTTAATCTACATCATACTAGCAGTATATACCTCATATGTGTTTTAATATATTTCAAATGGGTGGTGCAGTAGTTGTCCCAGGTGAAAATGACGCCCCAGGCAAACAACATATATACAATGTCAAACAGTAAAAAGTATTGTACCTATGCCTATAGCCAACGAAGCCACGGCCAGCCACGCCCCAGGCCGAAGCCCTGGTTGCCTGGGCCTGGGTCCGCCACTAGGGTGGTGGATGATATATACCCAACGACATGGAAAATATTTTTTTATTTTTTTTAGAAAAGGAGGATGATCCCCGGCCTCTGCATCTGGGCGATGCATACGGCCACTTTATTAATTATTCTCACAAGACCTTACAAAGCCATACAACGGCAAGACTAAAGCCACCGTCTAAGCAACAACTGTCGCTACACCTATCCAAATGATGATAGACTTGAGGTCCCAACCAGGACGCCTGCCGGGTATGGGGCACCTACCAGTCCAACAAACTCCTCAACTAGGACGCCTGCCGGGTATGAGGCCGCCGCAGCCACCTGCCACCAATCCATCTTCAGAGCTATACTGTTGCATGTACCGTGTCAGGTCTCTCTGCCATCGACGCCACCACGACGCCCGATAGTGTCGTCCTCCTGCGCGAGTCCATCCTCCCACAGCAAACTCCGAATCTGCACTGCGCCACGCCGTCAAGATCCGTCACCTTCAGTGTGTAGGATGAAGCACCGCTTCACCAAAGAATACGTCCTATGGTCCCTCGATCACGTGTGTACCTTCAAGAATGACGCCCCCAAGGGAGGAACGACACCAGAGCGCCGCCGTCATTCGATCATCCGATCTAGAATTCCCCTCCAGAGGTAGCAGAGAGTGGCCTTGAACTTCTCCACGGCGATGCCTTCAAGAAGGGAACGACGCAGATAGCGCCGCCACCTGTCGTGAAATTAACACGTCAGATGTCCTTAGTGTGAGGACTTAGTCGTGAGGCCAACGCATCTACGTGGTAGCTTGAGAGGGGTTGAGTGGAATTGCGAGACGCAACACCAGACAAGGATTTAGACAGCTCCGGGCCCCGGGAAACATCATCCGGTAAAAACCCTACATGTTGTTTGAGGCTAGATCTCATTATCATCACGAGGGAGTCGCCGTAAACCGGCTCTCCTCTAGTTGTGTCTAGCCCTAGAGATTGTTTCTTGCTTCTCTTGCTTATCCCTCTTTTGGGAGCCCTACCCCTCCTTATATATGTTGAAGGGGCGGTTTACATGACTAGTCCTAGTTGGATTAGGATTACTCTATTACAAGTGGGGTCCTAGTCTTGCTTCCTTTGTAGGAGAATAGTCCTTACGCTTTCCTCATAAACCGCCCACCATTAAACGTGAACCGGCCTTCTGGGCCTTGGGCCTCGTCATCCATTTGACCCGCCCGCCGGGTTACTAATGAACCGCCAAGATCGGGCGGGTTACCTGTGAATCGCCAAGCTCCGGATGGGTTACCAGTGAGTTGTCAATGAATCGCCAAACTCTAGCCGGGTCATACATCCGACGGTTTATACCGCGGGGTATATCCCCGACATTAGGCCCCAGTTTAATTTGGATTCATCCATGTTAAACTGATCTGCAACATAAACACAAGAACAAATTTGTCGGGTTGTGCTCCGGTTTAAATATTCTTGTAAACCGGCACTTGATCATCCTTAAATCCTTGTCATTTCCTTCTTCTAGAAAATCCGAGTCAATAGACCAATTTCATAATCAATTTGCTTGCAGAAGATATTTTGTAAATAAAAAATCCATTTGAATTGGCCTTCAATGCTCTGACTTGACAAAAATATTAGTCTCTGAAATATTCAACTGATATCCAGCCGGCTTGAAGATGTAAAACTTGCCGGTTTATGATTACCACCATTGTCGGGTTATAAAAACTGATAATTCCGGGTCATGATTGTTGCCAACGCCGGTTCATGATTGTTGCCAACGCCGGTTCATGATTACTGATGACACCGGGTTATGATTGTTGCAGACACCGGGTCAATCTGGTTTATTCAAAACTGAGAATTTGAAGATTTTTCTCCCTTATATTTATATTACTTGTAGCCCCCAAGTCTTGAGCAGGACAAAGTGATGGCTTAAGACTTACTTCAATATAAATACCGCCACTTAAGAAGAAATCCATGTTGTTCATCCCAGTCACTTAGTAAAAATTGAATACTCCATATTATGTAGCCCCCAAGTGCCGGGTTGTCGTGCTTGCCGCAATCTAGGACTTGTAATTGTCTTATACTCATAAAAACTTCAACCAGTGTAGCCCCCAAGGGCCGGGTTATTATGCAATAATGAGCAGGGACTTTATAAATATGATTATGCTTTATTGAATAATAACACGGGCCGGCCTTAGCAGACGCTGAAGGCAAGTTTTCACCAAGATCAGTTCAAAGGGATCCAACTCTCATGAACGGGCCGCCGTCACCACCAGCACCACCAGGCAGAACCCTGGAGCACCGGCAGATCAGCGAGCCGCCGATACCACCGCATCCAGATCGCCGGGCCGCCGCCATACCCTGCGCCGTCCGAGTCAGAGACGGAGCCGCCGACCGCGCACAGGGACCGTCGCCGCCTGCACACGCCGGAGCGCCGCCAAGAGCCCAGCGCCCGCCACCGCTTGCCGAGGGCCACCGCCGCGCGCCCCGAGCGGACTCCCACGCACATCAGGGGAAACTGTCGTCGCCCCCAAGCCCGCGCCGGCGCGCCCCGCCTCCAGCGCGCCGCCAACCACCGCCGCGATCCGCCCGCGCCCGATCCAGCGAGCCGTGGGAGAAGAGATCCCGCGCCGCCGACGCTGACCGGGCTTTGCCCGGCAGCGCGCCCCGGCGGCGGCGAGGAGGAGAGGTCGGGGGAAGGACGAGGACGCGGCGGCGCTAGGGTTCCCCCCAGTCGCCGCGCAGGGGCAACACGGGAGGAGTCAGGAGTCGAGAGGAGTCGGGAGTCGAGAGGAGTCGAGAGGAGTCGGGAGTAGGAAGGAGTCGGGCAACATGGAAGACATATACTGCATTTTCTTTGTAAGTAGTATATGCTGAACTTTTTGAAGGAGTATATACCAACAAAATTCAAGGAGTATGCTCTGCCATTTTTCTGAAGGAGTATGTACTGCCATTTTTCTGAAGGAGTATATTCCAACAAAAATACTCAAGGAGTATATACAGCCATTTGTTTAAGAAGTATATACTGCATTTTTTGGAAGAGTATGCTGCAGTTTCTTTCTGAAGAACTGTACACCAAAATAGTATATAATACTGCATCAAAAGAAGTATACACATATGCATTCATCCATTTGCAGAACAATTGTTATACTCATCTAAAATAAAAAGTAAGTTCATGAAAAATCAATTCATTTGCATCAGAAGGAGTACATATACATCATCATTTTTCTGTAGGTGACATATACATCATCATCAATAAGAAACGTGACTCCATTATATGGAAGCAAAGGAAGCTGCCAACTGTTTCTCGTGTGTACGTACTAGCAAACTAATGTCATGCACACAGTATATTAAACGGTGGATCAAACAGGCACTATCTGATGCTAGGAGATTCATGGTGATTCATGTGTTCTTCAATCTGACATCATATTTCCTCAGCGTGTGCCAGACTTGAAGAGAGCAGACCCGAGGGATGGCTGCGACAATGTAGCTGCAGGTGAGATCGGCGAGTGGGATCACTCGTCGCGTATGCATGAAACTTCACCATGCATGGCTGCTCCGCCCCACATGGCCAGCGGTGGCGTCGGCGGCGGCGCAATGCATCCAAAGACATGCACCCTGCATGTATAAATTACAGTAGATCGGTTGGTACTAAATCAATGAAGTGCACCAAAATACAATCGGATGGCATCCTTAATTGTTTACCAGAATTTGGAATTAAATTCATACTAACCGTCAACAGAAGAAAAATCCCCAAATCTGAATTTTGGACTGTTTGAATGTGGCATATGGGCATAGAAGGCATCCTCATGTTCGATTGACCCTACACAAATTAGGCGAGAAAAAGTTGCCAACCTGCGAGGAGATACAACCCTGTCGTGCCACATACCAGATCTGTGGTGGTTCCTGGTGTAACCTGAAAGAAGGAAGAAGAAGATCAGCCGGAGTTAATGAAGCTCTACAAAAATTGTTGCCGTGAGAAATTTATGCATGTGATTAGTGGGCTTCAAAAGCCGTTTTTCTTTTCCGATCGAGTAAAAATAATGTGCATATGGGCATAGAAGGCATCCTCATGTTCGATTGACCCTATACAAATTAGGCGAGAAAAAGTTGCCAACCTGTGAGGAGATACAACCCTGTCGTGCCACATACCAGATCTGTGGTGGTTCCTGGTGTAACCTGAAAGAAGGAAGAAGAAGATCAGCCGGAGTTAATGAAGCTTTACAAGAATTGTTGCCGTGAGGAATTTATGCATGTGATTAGTGGGCTTCAAAAGCCGTTTTTCTTTTCCGATCGAGTAAAAATAATGTGCATAGTAGGGTTCGAACCCATGTGATTAGTGGGCTTCAAAAGCCGTTTTTCTTTTCCGATCGAGTAAAAATAATGTGCATAGTAGGGTTCGAACCCAGGTCCGTTGATTGTTGTACAATGCCAATGACAAACTCACCTAATACTACTTGTTGTCTTAGTAATGGAAACTGCCTATTTGACCTTTTTAAACCCCATGACAGGAAATAAAAAACTATTTTATTGTTGTTTGTTAGCCTTTTTTTTTGTACTTCCTCCATCCCAAAATACGTGACTCGACTTTGTACTAACTTCATACGGAGGGAGTACATTATTTCATACTACATTATAAGTTGTGGCATATCATGATAACTCACACACCACAGACCTGATATATTATGTCTTAGTCCCGATAACTTTGGCCTGGGAGAGGGGGAGGGGGTGGCGATCAAATATCCCCCGGTAACTTTTGTGTGAATAGCATGGTAACTCACATATCGGAGACCCGATAACTTATGCACCCCGGTCGTGGTACTTTTCACGAGGGAGGGGTGATGAGATATACCCCCGATAACTTTTATGTGCATATGATGTTAACTCACACATCGTAGACGTGATAACTAATGTACCCCAGTCTTGATAAATTTTGGTGACCGGAAGGGGGGAGGGTGGTTGATGCAATATACCCTTGGTAACTTTTTGTGTGAATAACATGATAACTCACACATTGCAGACCTGATAACTTATGTGCCCCAGTCCTGATAACTTTTCGCAACAATGATGAAGGGTTGTTAATGAAATATACCTCTGGTAACTTTTTTGTCAATAGCATGGTAACTCACACATCATTGACCTGATAATTACGGTATAACCAACGCGATAACTTAAGACCCGAATAAAAAGTTATTGAAACATACCCCGGTTACTTATGTGCAAATAACATGGTAATCTATGCATCCGAAGCTGATAACTTAGGTATAAATACCACGGTAAATTTGACTCAGGGGAAAGAAGTCGTTGAGACACATCTTCGGTCACTTCTGCATAAATAACATGTTAGTATACATATAACATAAATGATAACTTTACAGTAACTATTGACCAAAAAAGTGATCAAAACATGCAACATGAGATCTAGTTTCAAAGTTTTCATCGCGATGGATTTTTTATGTGAAAACAATTTTTCAATCAAACATATCAGTTTGAGCTCTAAAACATTTTACAGTTTCGAAAATAGCGAGATTTTGCAATGACACCAGGTTTCCCGTGCTCTACTGCATTTGCATGTGGAGAGAATGTTGGAGGAGTCATTTTTATGCCCCGGTAATTTCCATGTAAACATGAAGATAACTTATATACCATAGATGTGATAACTTACTTAACGTGGGGCTGGTAACTTTTGACCCGAAAAAAAAGTCGTCCAAACATATCAACATGGGATCTAGTTTTGAAGGTCTCGTCGTGACAAATCTTTTATGTGAAAACGGTTTTTCAATCAGAGCGACGATTAGAGCTACAAAACATTTTGAATTTTTGAATTTGATGGAATCTATGCTGACATCATTATTTTCGTCTTATATGCATGCATGCAACAATTGAGGAAAAGAATCCGTGTGGGTTCTCAGGTTTTTTCAAAGAAACCAACCGCATGCATGCAAAACTCGTCCGGATCTGTTGCTAATGTTCCAAACGGTCAGACATTAGCACAGTCCATATATATATATATACAAATTGGTATATATAATTTCTCTTACAATTTGCATGCATATCATTATATGGAGACATTACTTCGGTAGTGGGTAATGAAATTTTCCTTTGGGATCTATGACCTGGTCGAACAAAAATCCTGCTATTTCCTCTTGAATCGCTCGTACGCGATTCTCTGGTAGGAGCTGATCCCGCATGTCCTTCATCTTTAAAGAAGGGTATCAATATGCATGTATTAGTTGTTTGTGTATATATTAGATAATGATGTAAAAAATTTGAATAGTGTTCTGGCAAACGTACCAATTGCTCTCTATCAGTTCTGCTCCTTTCGCACGTCATCATGCAAATGTTCTTGCAAACGTAGTATGCACATAAATCAGTCCCCGGCGCCTGCTTTGGGGCCTTTAATTGAATAAAATTCATTCAGATGATAATTAATCAAGCATGCTAATGGTATTGAAACTAGAATTAAAGAGATGTTAGCTAGCTAGGTAGTACTACTTAATTAATTAACTTGGGTCCATAATATTTCAGCTTTTATTTCCATTGGCCATCAACCTTTTTGATGAACTTTTCCCAAGCCCTGCTCGCCGGCAAAGAAAATAAATAAAGGATTTATTGATTAGTTGATATCAGAAAATGATGAACTTAAAGAGGACGACATATAGTTCGATAATGATTAAAATTACCTGTCGATACCATGCTCATCTATTCAGATATTGGCCCATTTGCACGGAAACAAAGGGACCTTCCAATCACTTCCATAGTCAAGTTCCCATATCTCCACTATGTAACCATAATATGTGTCATTTCCCCTATTGGTTGCTGCATCAAAGCGGACACCACTGTTTTGGTTGGTGCTCTTTCTATCTTGGGCGATCATGTAAAATGTATTTCCATTTATCTCGTATGCTTTGAAAGTCATTATATTCTAAGATGGTAACTAGGACAGCAAGTATAGGTCATCTTCAACAGTGTCGTCATGCATGGCACGTGTCTGCAACCAACCGGCGAAAGTCCTTGTTTGTTCACGTGTAATCCAGTCTTCAGACTGCTCCGGATATTTGGAGCTTAAAATATTTTTGTGTTCCTCCATATACGGAGCCATCAAGGCGGAATTTTGTAGAACTGTGTAGTGTGCTTTAGTGAGAGAATGCCCGTCGATATATGTTATTTAATTCGGTCCTAGCGTGTCATTTCCACCCAGTCTGCCCTTATGCCGCGATTCAGGAACACCAATCGGCTTAAGGTCAGGAATAAAGTCAACACAAAACTCAATGACCTCCTCATTTTCATGGCCCTTGGAGATGCTTCCTTCTGGCCTAGCACGGTTATGAACATATTTCTTTAAGACTCCCATGAAACTCTCAAAGGGGAACATATTGTGTAGAAATACATGACCCAGAATGACAATCTCTTCGCATAGGTGAACTAGGACGTGCGTCATGATATTGAAGAAGGATTACGGAACATCAACTCGAAACTAACAAGACATTGCACCAAATCATTCTCTAACCTTGGTATGATTTCTGGATCGATTACCTTCTGAGAGATTGCATTGAGGAGTGCACACAGCTTCACAATGGCTAATCGAACATTTTCAGGTAGAAGCCCCCTCAATGCAACCGAAAGCAGTTGCGTCATAATCATGTGGCAGTCATGAGACTTTAGGTTCTGAAACTTTTTCTCTGCCATATTTATTATTCCCTTTATACTTGACGAGAAGCCACACGTGACCTTCATACTGAGCATGCATTCAAAAAAAATTCCTTCTCTTCATTGGTAAGAGGATAGCTATCATGACCCTGATGAATGTCGTCCTTTCCGTGCATACGTTGCTGGTCCTCCCGTGCCTCCGGTGTATATTTTGTCTTCCCATACATGCCCAAGAAGCCAAGCAGGTCACGCAAAGATTCTTCATCACGTGCATCACGTCGATTACAGAGCGGACCTCTAGGTCTTTCCAATAGGGTAGGTCCCAAAATATAGATTTCTTCTTCCACATGGGTGCGCGTCCGTCAGCGTCATTCGGAACAAATTGTCTGCCAGGACCCTTTCCAAAGATTACCTTCAAATCCTTGACCATATCATGTACATCATCACCAGTACGGTGGCGGGGCTTCGTCCGGTAATCTGCCTCACCTTTGAAATGCTTACCTTTCGTTCTTACGGGATGTCTGTTTGGAAGAAATTGACGATGTCCCAGGTACACATTCTTCTTACACTTATCCAAATATATATTGGCGGTATCATCCAAATAGCGCGTGCATGCACGGTATCCCTTGTTTGGCTGTCCCGAAAGGTTACTGAGAGTAGGTCAATCATTGATGGTCACAAACACCAATGCATGTAGGTCAAATTCCTCCTGTCCGTGCTCATCCCACGCACGTACACCTTTTTCATTCCACAGATGTAAGAGTTCTTTAACTAATGGCCTTAGGTACACATCAATGTCGTTGCCGGGTTGCTTAGGGCCTTGGATGAGCACTAGCATTATAATGAACTTCCACTTCATGCACAACCAAGGAGGAAGATTATACATACATAGAGTCACAGGCCAGGTGCTATGATTGCTACTCTGCTCCCCAAAAGGATTAATGCCATCTGCGCTTAGACCAAACCATACATTCCTTGCGTTACTTGCGAAGTCCTCCCAGTACTTTCTCTCAATTTTACTCCACTGCGACCCATTAGCGGGCACTCTCAACTTCCCGTCTTTCTTACGGTCTTCTATGTGCCATCTCATCAACTTGGCATGCTCTTTGTTTTGGAAAAATCATTTCAACCATGGTATTATAGGAGCATACCACATCACCTTGGCAGGAAACTTCTTCCTGGAGCGCTCGCCCTCGACATCGCCAGGGTCATTGCGGCTGATCTTATAGCGCAATGCACCGCATAGCGGGCACGTATTCAAATCCTCGTACTCACCACGATAGAGGATGCAATCATTAGGGCATGCATGTATCTTCCGCACCTGTAATCCTAGAGGGCAGAGAACCTTCTTTGCTTCGTACATACTCTCGGGCAATTTTTTGTCCTTTGGAAGCATCTTGTTTAACATTATTAGCAACTTTCCAAATCCCTTGTTAGATACACCATTCTCTGCCTTCCATTGCAGCAATTCTAGTGTGGTGCTCAGCTTTTTCTTATCAGCTTTGTAATTTGGGTACAACAATTTCTTGTGGTCCTCTAACATGCGCTGCAACTTCAGCCTCTCCTTCTCACTTGCGCAGTTTCTCTTTGCATCGGCAATGGCCCGACCTATATCATCACCAGGCTCATCTGATGCCTCTTCTTCAGCTTCTTCCTGCATTGCCGGCTCAGCTTCTTCCCGCATTGCCAGCTCAGCTTCTTTCCCCATTGTTGTACCATGATATTCAGGGAACCCATGGCCAGGATAGCTGTTATCGTCCTCTTCTTGTTCATTGTCTTCCATCATAACCCCTCTCTCTCCATGCTTGGTCCAAACATTATAGTGGGGCATGAAATCATACTCAAACAGGTGGACGTGAATGGTTTTTGGCTTAGATTAATTCTGATCATTCTTACAGCCAGCACATGGACAAGACATAAAACCATCCGCCCACTTGTTTGCGTCAGCCGCAAGCAGAAAAGTATGCATGCCATTAACAAACTGCAGAGAGCATCGGTCATCGTACATCCATTTTCGGCTCTTCTTCATTACACAACACCGAAAAGACCAGATTAATACAAGTTCATACATAAAGTTCCATACACACTTATTCTCATAAAACAACATACAAACTCTCTATCTAAAGCATTTAAATGCAACAACAAATGCGATAAAGATCGCAAGTAAGGTAGCAATTGATCCAACAACATAATGATACCAAGCCTCACTATCAATGGCATACTTTTTAATCTTTCTAATCTTCAAGCGCATTTTCTCCATCTTGATCTTGTGATCATCAACAACATCGGCAAGATGCAACTCCAATTCCATCTTCTCCTCCTCAATTCTTTTCAATTTTTCTTTCAAATATTCATTTTCATTTTCAACTAAATTTAACCTCTCGACAATAGGGTCGGTTGGAATTTTCGGTTCACATACCTCCTAGATAAAAATATCTATGTCAACTTGATGGGCATAATTATTCATAAACTCGAAATGCAACAAATAGTTATGAAAGAAAATATACCACATCCAAATCATAAACCGGACGAGGGCCGACGGGGACGGGTATCAAAACCATGGCACTATGTATAACAAACAACGTACGGGTAAGATAATTATACAAGTAACTATATATCTAAATCACATAAACATGATTTGTTATATAAAAAAGATAAGAACAAGAGGCTCACCACAGGTGGTGCCGGTGATGGGACAGTGCGGGCGATCGACGGTGGTTAGGACGGAGACGGGAAGGCACTAAGTAAACCACACCTACATATGCAAACTAAGAGTTACTAGGAAATATGCCCGTGCGTTGCAACGGGAGAAAAACAATCACATACATCCATCCCAATAGGCAAGGCTCAAGATCCATGGTCATTCCACATCCTCTATTTTATCATAACGTCTTGCATGGCAAAATTGATACATCTTGACTTGAGGATACTAACTCATTGAAGAATGGGTAGGCGGGAGCGGGAGGATTCATACAAAGTTCACCTTCAAATACCTACTTGCTTATTTCCTTACATGCAAAACATTTTATCTAGACATTCGATTAAACTTGGCAAATACTATAGACAATGGTACACCTTGTGAACATAAGAAAAAGGAAGACTCGCAAAGAAGAAATCGGCAATCAGGAAACTGAAACCTCTATAGTTGAAGGTTGCATCTGAAATGAAACCGCAATATGTATCAGTATCACACATTTAGGAATCACCAACAAGCAATAAATAAGTCAAAATCATGAGACTACTCCGCAAGAGATGAATGTATAATTATGCCAATGTTCAGAACAATTCTAGAAAAACCATAGACAGTTTATTTAAACCGTAAAGATCATCCTTATGAATTTAGTATTATTGCAAATGTTCAAAACAAATTGGGGCTTAACTAATAAAAGTAGATTAGATGGGTTAAAAATACCAAACATTATCTGGAATTATCATCACTATCACAAAGTGGAGGTTTGCCTCAGGATCACTGACTCATGTAGCATGAGTTATTTAAAGGATTACTCCATACAACAACATACTATTTCTTCATAAGCTCCCAACATGGTCGGTTACGAGGTCCTCCATCTCTACAAATAATTTTATCTGTAAACAATCATTTTGAGAGAGATCGACAAAAAAATGCAGTATTTCATTATGAGAGGCTACTTGACCTGATATAAGTAATGTTATATAAAACTATTATTAACAAAGAAGAGATTATTCTGGCTAAATCGAACAACTATGGATTCATCATGTGTGAAAAATAAGTGAATTAACACATTGAGAAGATTATATTACTCTAAAGGAACAAAGTATGTAAGTATGTATGCCCCTAAACATGCTACTCTACAGCAATAGAGATTCAACAATGGTAGACATTTTAGCTGTGGAAACTGGTGTAGTCCATGAAACTTTAGCTGTTATTTATCTTTTGCATGTTCAAGAAGTGATGCTTGTAAAACCCATATGTTTTAAGTTCTGATTTTATTTCAACACTACAAACTACTTGTTCGCTTTCCTGTTTTACGCAATTTAAACTTAACTTTCCTGTTTCTAAAAAGATTTGAGTAATATAATCAAGGCAAACCTAACATATCTTTGTCATCAACCAGTCGTGTATGAGGTACATTGCTAAACCACACCTCTAGTTCACATAACTACATTACAGAAATTCTTGTACATGGATGCTGCATTTACAGAACATAAGCCAAATCAGTTAGTTCAATTCAGATTTGTGAATTTACAGCTTAAAAAATCGATGTAATACCTACTTGAGCTGGCCTTCCTCTCGGAGGGGATGGTGGTTTGATGCATCTTAATAATAAAGGAAAGTCAGAGTGGTTAGATATACTGCAGATAATCAAAGATAAAACTTGTATTCAAGAAAACACATCCAAATATTTAAAACTTTTGATCAACATCAAAGAAAACTGAAAAGTGTCTAGCATTCTCGAAAATAGAGAGAAGAAAACTGTCTAGTAAGAGGCCACACTGTTGTACTGATTCCTTGAATCTGGTGCTGCAGGAGGCCATGTAGATCATCCCATCCACTTCCTATGGAAGTAGACAGTTTGCTCTGATAGGCTTTGGATCGGAGTAGGCTAGTAGATCCGGCGAACCTACCTTCTCCAGGTGCGGATGAGCTCGATCCTGCTCGGGCCATGGTGGTGTGGTGACGGCGACGATGTGGACAGAGATGGCGGTGGTGGTGTGCTTCCCGTGAGCACCGCGCTTACCCTAGATCGGTAGGGATGTTCGGTGGGGTTTGTGGCAGCGTTCAACCTCGTGAGTCGTGCCTCGGCCCCCACCTCTGTTATATAGCGCGGGTCACAGGGCCCCACCAACCATGGTTTGGTTGGGCGCCCCCGATCAGGGCGCGAGTCAGGGGTCCGTTCGACCCGTTGGGTTCGAACGGGATAGAGATCAATCTAACATTCTCGCCCTTGATCTCAACTTTACTTTTAACCCTATACTTTCTATTTTATTTGTTTCATCACATATTGGTACATAGAGCATGTTTCATCGTCACAGCTCAATTGCCGATAGAATCATTCAGCTACAACATATGTTTTGTTCAGAAACAAATTCTGTTCCTTTTGGGCCTATCCAGGAATCATAAGGCTTTCCCTTAAACCCATGCCGGCTAAGTGTTCCTTGAACACATTGGGTGGTAAGCCTTTTGTTAGCGGATCCGCAAGCATATCTTTTGTCTTTATATGCTCGAGACTTATAGTTTGATCCTGGATTTTATCTTTCACAACATAATACTTTATCTCTATTGTTTTGGCAGCATTACTCGACTTGTTGTTGTGAGCATAAAATACCGCGGGCTGATTGTCGCAGTACATCTTTAGTGGTTTGTGAATACAATCTACCACTTTCAAGTCAGGTACAAATTTCTTTAGCCATATCGCCTTTCCCGTGGCTTCGAAGCGTGCTATGAATTCTGCATACATTGTGGATGATGCAACTATCGACTGTTTGGAGCTTTTCCATGAAATAGCTCCCCCAGTGAGTGTGAATACGTATCCCGACGTGGATTTTCTATCATCTTTGTCCCCCGCAAAATCTGCGTCTGAATACCCTTTTATCTCTAGGGAATCAGATCTCCTGTATGTTAGCATGTAGTCCTTCGTGCCTTGCGCATAAGCAATGCTTTCTTTACCATCTTCTAGTGCTCTATGCCTAGATTCTCTTGATATCTACTGAGTACACCAGTGATAAAGGCTAAGTCAGGGCGAGTGCACACTTGTGCATACTGCAAGCTGCCAACTGCCGAAGCATATGGTACTCCTTTCGTTTGATCGATCTTGTACTGGTTTTTGGGACACTGGAATTTCCCAAAACTATCACCCTTAACTATAGGAGCAGGTGTGGCTTTACTCGCATGCATATTATACTTTTTAAGAACCTTTTCTAAATATGCTTTTTGCGATAGTCCTAAGACTCCATTGTTTCTATCTCGGTGAATTTCTATGCCCAAAACATATGATGCTTCACCAAGATCTGTTATGTCAAAATTCAAGGATAAGAACTTCTTTGTTTCTTGTAGTAGACTAACATCACTGCTAGCAAGCAGACTGGCATCCACATACAAGATTAGGAAAATATATTTCCCATTTTTATAAATGCAGTTATCCTCAATATTTTCTTTCAATCCAAAACTTTTAATCGTTTGATTAAACTTTAAATACCACTGCCTAGAGGCTTAATTTAATCCATAAATGGATTTCTTTAGGCGGCATCCCATATTTTCCTTGCCTTCCATGATAAAACCCTTGGGCTGTTTCATGTAGACATTTTCTTTTAAATCTCCGTTGAGAAATGTCATCTTTACATCCATTTGATGTAACTCTAAATCAAAATGAGCAACTAATGCCATTATGATTCTTAAGGAATCCTTACATGAGACCGGAGAAAATGTCTCTTTGTAATCTATCCCTTCTCTTTGTGTAAATCCTTTTGCCACGAGTCGTGCTTTATACTTTTCTACATTCCCTTTAGAGTCATACTTAATTTTGTAGACCCATTTGTAGCCTACTGTTTTGTCTCCTTTAGGAATTTCCTCTAAGTCCCAAACATCTTTGGAACTCATTGATTTCAACTCGTCTTCCATTGCCTTCATCCACATTGATGAATGAGGGCTTCTTATGGCTTCTTCATATGAGGTGGGATCATTTTCCATAAGAACCATTTATGTGTTATAAACTTTAAAGTCAGTAGAAATAGCTGACTTTCTTGGTCTTGTAGACCTTCTAAGGGCCTCAGTTTCTGGCACATTCTGTGCCTCAACTTCTGGCACTTCTTCTAAAATTTGCTGCTGCACCTCCCTTTCATGCTCAACAACAGGTTCAGTCGGCTCCTGACGGACAGGTTCCGGGTCTGCCCCCATAGTTGTCATGGGTGGAGTTGCAACTGGTAGTGAGAAAAATGGCTCCTGGATCATCGGATTAGGTGCATGCACCCTCTTCTCCTCAAGATCAATTTCCGAGCTACCAAGCTCCCCCTCATCATTTCGTCCTCTAAGAAGACTGCATGTCTCATTTCTACAAACTTTGTGTATCTGTCTTGGCAGTAGAAACGAAAACCCTTTGATCTGCCTGGATAGCCAATGAAGTGGCAACTCACTGTTTTGGAGTCTAACTTTGCAATGTTTGGATTAAACATTTTGGCCTCAGCAGGGCACCCCCACACCCTGAAGTGTTGTAGGGAAGGCACCCTTCCTGTCCATAGCTCGTACGGTGTTTTGGGCACCGACTTGCTTGGTACTCTATTGATAATGTGATTGGCAGTTTTAAGCGCCTCCATCCATAATCCCAATGGTAAGTTGGAATAACTCATCATGCTGCGCACCATATCCATAAGTGTACGGTTGCTCCTTTCAGCTACTCCATTTTGCTGAGGTTCGCCTGGCATTGAATACTGGGCAACTATGCCAGTCTCTTGCAAGAACTTAGCAAAAGGTCCAGGGACTTGGCCATATGGAGTGTGCCGACCGTAGTACTCTCCCCCACTGTCGGACCTGACTATCTTTATTCTTTTATCATGTTGATTTTCAACTTCAGCTTTGAATATTTTAAATTTATCCAACGCTTCAGATCTTTCTTTGATTGGATAAATATATCCATAGCGAGAGTAATCATCTGTGAATGTTATGAACGAGTCATATCCATCCACACTTTTCACCGGAAATGGTCCACAAATGTCAGTGTGGATGATTTATAGTGTGCCTGTGCTATGGATTGCACCTTTTTTGATTTGTTTTATATACTTTCCTTTAATGCAATCTATGCATTGTTCTAAGTTTGAGAATTCAAACGGAGGAAGAATTTCACTCTTGACTAATCTTTCTATTCCCCCCTTGGAAATATGGCCCAAGCGACAATGCCATAATTTCGATGAGTCGAATGTTCTCTTTCTTTTCTTTTGTTCTTTATTCGATGCGGAAACATGTTCTTTCACATTGCATACAGAATAAACTTTTTCACGAAGTGATAACAAATAAAGCTCATCGTGTAGTAAAGCATCACCCACATAAGCATTATTTAACCATATGGCACACTTGCCATGTCCAAAATAACATTCATAATTATCTTTGTCCAAACAAGAAACACTAATCAAGTTTCTATGACATGATGGAACAAATAAAACATCTCTAAGTAGAAGATTGAATCCGCCAGCTAACTTCAAGGAGATGTCACCGACAGCTTTAACTTCTGCTTCAACTCCGTTTGCCACTTCAATGCGTCTTTTGCTTCTTAGCGTAGTTCGCGTTGAATGGAACCCCTGTAAAGAATTTTCAACATGAACATTTGCTCCTGAATCAATCCACCAAGTGGATTTTGAAAACTGTGTATACAAGGATTCATTTACAAATGAAACTATATTGTTACCTCCTTTTGCCATGACTGACTTCAGCCAAGCAGCGCAGTCTTTCTTGTAATGCCCTTTCTGCTTGCAGTGGAGGCAAGTGTCTTTGTCCACTGAGAAAGGCTGTTGCTGATGCTGATGCTGATAGGGGGCTTTTCCATTCTTTGAAGGAGAACTTTTGTTGTTTTGATGGTAGTTCTTTTTCTTGTAATCCTTCACATAGTTGAGTGAACCACCATGTGCGGCTTTGAGTCTGTCCTCTTCTTGGACACACATTGCTATTGTCTTTTCAATGTCCCATGTTCCAGGTGACATATTATAGTTTACAACAAAAGTTTCAAACTCCTTTGGCAGTGAAGCCATGACTAGGGGGACCAGGAGCTTTGGTTTGATCTCCAGATCCTCGTCCATGGGCTTTAGCTTTGCTGCCATATTGCTCATCCTCAGGATGTGCTCTCTTATTCCATGACTACCACCTGTGTAGCATTGTGTTACCAGTTGCTCTAACACTTGGGTGGCATATATATTTGAAGAGCCAGTGAACTAGCTCTTTATCTTTGTAAGCAACTCCCCTGCGGAAGTGCACTCTGCAATGGAGCCCACAATGGTGCTCTCAATTGTATTCTTTATAAATGACATGCACTTTTTGTTTGCATTCACCCACTTTTGGTTATCTATGAGGTAGGACTGCTCCAAAGGAGCATAGTCCCCCTTCTTTTTTAGCCCATGCAGCATCATCATCAGTGGCCTCTCTTACTGGCTCTGTGGGTCTGACCGGCTGTGGTTTCTCCACAACCCAGTCAAGATCAGCACAAACAAACGCCAGTTCAACTTTCTTCCTCCACTCAGTGTGGTTGTCACCTCTAAGTGTTGGAACTTATTTTAGGCAACTCATCAAGTGAAAGCCTCCTGAAATCACAATTTAAGTGACCTCAGTATAACAATCATATGCAATAATCTAACGTTGGTCAAATTAAACATATTATTGTCTATGCAATTAAATCTATATTACCGTTGGGCAAAATATTAGAAATAAATACACCTTTAAATTTCAATAATAAAACATGATCATGTTATTAATAACGTTGGTCATAAAAAATAACACAATCATATCATTTCAATAACTACTTTAACATGCTCTTAAAACTTAATTCTTTCCATACTTTTATTTTCTTTTTAAAGAGCACTAATAATTATTTACGCAGCGGAAAAACGTGAATAAAAATTCACGAACTTTTTAATCTTTACAGAAACTTTTCTCTGACCGAATAAAAAAATCATGAACTTTATTATTTTATTTATAAAAGAAAATTCATGAACATTTCTTTTCTGAGTTTTTTTGTTTTTAATTCTCAAAACAAAAAATTAGCAACAACGCAGTCTAGCGCGCGTGGCCCGCAGCGGAGAAAGAACGGCCCACGGCCTTCCCTGCGCGGTGAGGCGCTCCAGCTGGCCTGAACTCGGCCTGGGTCGCCCGCGGCTGCGGCCTCAGCCCAGCTCGGCGGCAGCTCCCGCTGGCCTTAGCCGCCACTTTCGGCCCAACAGGCCCGGCTACGGCTAGGTTTTAATCCCGGCCGTCCGTGACGATCCGACGGTCCAACGTGGATATCGCTGGAACAAAACCAGCCTCGGTCGATCCAGTCGAACCCTAGTTCGTCAGTTCTCTCCGCCCACGCACGCCGCTCGCCTCTGCCTTCTCTCTCGCGCAAGAGACGAGCCACGGCGCCGCGGCACCAGGCGGGCCGCCAGCCGCCGGAGACGGGGCTGAAAGCCACCGCTCCCCGCGAGCTGTTCTCCCTCCCTTTTTTCTCTTCCGTTGCAACGGCAGAAAAAGGGCTTTGCCCCGGCTGCCTCCTGTTTCTCTCTTTCGCACGGCCTCCTCTCTGTCCCGACCGCGTCGGGCCACCGCGCCGCGCCCGATCACCAGCGACAGTGTCGGACGTGCGCGCCATGCGAGGCAACTTCCCTTTCTTTCTTCCATCCACCAACCTCCTTCTACGTGTGAGAGAGATCAAAGAGATGTGGCAGAGCCTTTCTTGGCTCCTCTGTGCGCCCGCACCCGGCAAGGAAAACACCGTGGCGACGTCCGTTGCCATCCCCTTCGCCGGTGGCGCGTTCCCCTTGTGGTGAGCGTGCCACCGTCGAGTGGTTTGGCGAGCGACGTTCTTTGCCCCTCTCGGGGTGGTGTTCTTCTTCCCGAATCCTCGGCATGCCGATGCGATTCAGGATCGAGAGGAACGGCGCGGCCTTGAAGACGGCGCTACTTTCTCCGTTGATGAGTTTGCTTTGCCTTGTCAGGGTTCTTTGGGGAGGGGATCTCTTTTTCTTTTTCTGTTTTTGTTTCTTTGTACCGAATCAACTAGCCCAATTTGGTTGATACCATTGAGAGACTTTGGATCGGAGTAGGCTAGTAGATCCGGTGAACCTAGCTTCTCCAGGTGCGGATGAGCTCGATCCAGTGGCGGCCATGGTGGTGTGGTGATGGCGGCAATGTGGACAGAGATGGCGGTGGTGGTGTGCTTCCCGTGAGCACCGCGCTTACCCTAGATCAGTAGGGTGTGTTCGGTGGGGTTTGTGGCAACGTTCAACCTCATGAGTCATGCCCCGCCCCCACCTCTGTTTATATAGCGCGGGTCACAGGGGCCCACCAACCATGGTTAGGTTGGGAGCCCCCGATCAGGGCGCGAGTCAGGGGCCCGTTCGACCCGTTGGGTTTGAACGGGATAGAAATCAATCTAACATGCTCATCTAAAAAATTTAAGACCAATGCACATAGATAGACATAGTTGAATTTTCCTAATCAAACCTTAGGTCTGAAGCTGATTTTGTTATTCAGTAATGAACTTAATGGCTGGAGAATAGAGAGTCGCTTCTGTTCCTCCAGTCGGAAGCCCGATTAAATTGAAACTGTTGGCAATACACATGTGACTCTCCGTTGCATCAAGCATCAACCATCCTAACTTGTTTTCCTTAATTGATCAGAAAAGTAATGCTTTGATTGATGTATAACTGATCAGAAAAGAGATGCTTCGATTAATGTATAGCTAGAAATTGATATCAAAGGATATTATAATATGGAGAAGAAAGGGAGTGGGGAGAGACTGCATTGGTGTCAGTACAAGTACGACAGTACTGACAGCGATGACAGACACTGAAGCCACCTGCGTGTAATTCATACGGAAGGTTAGTGGGCCTTGTTGGAAATATGCCCTAGAGGCAATAATAAATTAGTTATTATTATATTTCTTTGTTCATGATAATCGTTTATTATCCATGCTATAATTGTATTGATAGGAAACTCAGATTCATGTGTGGGTACATAGACAACACCATGTCCCTAGTAAGCCTCTAGTTGACTAGCTCGTTGATCAACAGATGGTTACGGTTTCCTGACCATGGACATTGGATGTCGTTGATAACGGGATCACATCATTAGAAGAATGATGTGATGGACAAGACCCAATCCTAAGCCTAGCATAGAGATCATGTAGTTCGTATGCTAAAGTTTTTCTAATGTCAAGTATCTTTTCCTTAGACCATGAGATTGTGCAACTCCCGGATACCGTAGGAATGCTTTGGGTGTACCAAACGTCACAACGTAACTGGGTGGCTATAAAGGTGCACTACAGGTATCTTCGAAAGTGTCTGTTGGGTTGGCACAAATCGAGACTGGGATTTGTCACTCCGTGTAAACGGAGAGATATCTCTGGGCCCACTCGGTAGGACATCATCATAATGTGCACAATGCGACCAAGGGGTTGATCACGGGATGATGTGTTACGGAACGAGTAAAGAGACTTGCTGGTAACAAGATTGAACAAGGTATCGGGATACCGACGATCGAATCTCGGGCAAGTACAATACCGCTAGACAAAGGGAATTGTATACGGGATTGATTGAGTCCTTGACATCGTGGTTCATCCGATGAGATCATCGTGGAACATGTGGGAGCCAACATGGGTATCCAGATCCCGCTGTTGGTTATTGATCGGAGAACGTCTCAGTCATGTCTGCATGGTTCCCGAACTCGTAGGGTCTACACACTTAAGGTTCGATGACGCTAGGGTTATAAAGGAAGTTTGTATGTGGTTACCGAATGTTGTTCGGAGTCCCGGATGAGATCCCGAACGTCACGAGGAGTTTCGGAATGGTCCGGAGGTAAAGATTCATATATGGGAAGTCCTGTTTTGGTCACCGGAAAAGTTTCGGGTTTTATCGGTAACGTACCGGGACCATCGGGAGGGTCTCGGGGGTCCACCAAGTGGGGCCACCGGCCCCGGAGGGCTGCATGGGCTAAGTGTGGGAGGGGACCAGCCCCAGGTGGGCTGGTGCGCCCCCCCACAAGGGCCCAAGGCGCCTAGGGTTTGGGGAGGGGGCGCACCCACCTAACTTGGGGGGCAAGTTTCCCCTCCCCCCCTTGGCCGCCACCCTAGATGGGATTGGGGGCAGCCGCACCCCTTGGGGTGGAAACCCTAGAGGGGGCGCACCACCTCCCTCTCCCCTATATATAGTTGAGGTCTTGAGGGCTGCCAACACATGAGTTTGACCTCTCCCTGGCGCAGCCCTACCTCTCTTCCTCCTCCTCTCCCGCGGTGCTTGGCGAAGCCCTGCAGGATTGCCATGCTCCTCCATCACCACCACACCGTTGTGCTGCTGCTGGACGGAGTCTTCCTCAACCTCTCCCTCTCTCCTTGCTGGATCAAGGCATGGGAGACGTCACCGGGCTGTACGTATGTTGAACGCGGAGGTGCCGTCCGTTCGGCACTAGGATCTCCGGTGATTTGGATCATGACGAGTACGACTCCTTCAACCCCGTTCTCTTGAACGCTTCCGCTTAGCGATCTACAAGGGTATGTAGATGCACTCTCCTTCCCCTCGTTGCTGGCTTCTCCATAGATAGATCTTGGTGACACGTAGGAAAATTTTGAATTTCTGCTACGTTCCCCAACAGACCTAAGGTAGTGGGCCGCGTCTGGTGAGCGAGAGGGAGTAGTATAACAGGCTGAGTCGCCGGATCAGCGAGGTAGCGAGGAATTAGTCAACATTCTGTACCCAGTCTCCTCTCGTCTCCTTCCTCCTTCCCAAGTCTCCTCCTCTCTGATCCCCCATATCTCTCGGGTTGTATCTCTCGAATTGAAGTGAGGAACTATGTAATTGATGTTGGATTGGGTGTGATTACCTCGATACATCACAGTTGGTATCAGATTCGGGCGATCGGCGGCGGGGTGTGGCGAATCGAGCTCGGTTACGGCTAGGTTGGGCTCTCCCGTGAAATTCTGAGCCGTGATCGGGGTTCGCGGCGGCGGTGTGGCGGCCGTTGTCAGAGTCGGCGCCGGTGGCGTTTTTTGGGCGGCAGTGGTTGTTCGGCTTCGGATTCAGGTACACCCGCAGTTTCCCTCGGTTCCTTCTGAGGGTGTGAAATTCCGGCGAGCGGCTGGATTTGCGAGGCAAGGCGGCGAGCGGGTCGGTTGTAGAGGCTCAGGTTGGGGGCGTCCGTAAAACACCTGAGGCTCGCCGACTCCGGCGGCGGTATACGAGGGCGCTACGGCTCCGACGAAGGCAAGTGTGCAGACACGGTTAGTGCTCGACTCGATGGCCACATTCGAGGCATCTGTTATGAAGCAGCTTGAAGCTCTCTCCAAGGCCACTGAACATCTCGGACGCATTGACGAGATAGCAGCTCGCCAGGATGGGTTGGATTTGAAGATGGCAGAGCAAGTGGAACACCTTGATGTGGTGCAGGGTAATGTGAACCTCACGATGAAATCCATGGGGGAAGCCCGACATGAGCAGGCGGCAATAGCAAGAGAGATGCTGAACGAACAGTCACCACAGTCATCGGCAGCCAGCGGTGATGGAGTCCTGGGATCACCTCCTCTGAAACAAGCTCAACAGCAAGTACAAACTCAGGTACAGGGTAATGCAACCTTTGGCGAGCGGTATCAGTATGATACAGCAAATGCCGGCGAGTCACACAGCCGGAGAAACCTTGGATGCCGAAGATGGATTTTCCCAAATTCGAGTGCCCAGATGTCATGATTTGGTTAGATGGGTGCGAGGCTTATTTTTCTCTCTATGATATACCAGAAGCATTTAAGGTAACATTTGCAACCTTACACATGTTTGGGGATGCAGCGAACTGGTTTCATGCATACAAGTTAATAGATCAGTGGCCAAGCTGGAGTGAATTCAAAATTGCAGTGACTACTGAATTTGATAGAAATGTACACCGGAACAAAATGAAAGAGTTTCTATTGCTTAAACAGTCTGCGTCAGTCCTGGAGTATAAAAGGGAGTTTAATCAGTTGGTCTATCAGCTGCTGCTATATGAGCAATCTGTTAGTGATACTTTTTTGGTCACCAGGTTTCTGTTGGGTTTAAAAGAAGAGCTCAGAGGAGCTGTAGAGATTCAGTTGCCAAGGAATGTAGCTGAAGCGGCAGATTATGCTATTGTTCAAGAAGAAGTGATGAGCAGAACTAAAAGTGTCAAATCTTCTTATACAAAGATGTACAACCAAAAATCTGATAATAGAATCAATTCAGTGCCCTCGGGTGATCTATGGAAAGCTAGACAGTTGAAAGAATTTAGGAGAATCAATGGGTTCTGTTATAGCCGCGGAGACAAATATATGCCTGGTCATGTGTGTGGTAAGTCCCCTACTGCACAGGTGCATGTCATGCAGTCAGACAATTCTGCAATACTCAGTGATGAAATTTTGGATGCAGTTATTGCTCAGGAGGAAGCTATGGCAGAAATGCAGTTGTCTGTCAATGCTCTATCGGGTGCTGATCATCCCAAAACACTCAAATTACGAGCTCTCATCGGAAACCAGGTAGTTATCATACTTCTGGATTCGGGCAGTACCAATAGCTTCATTGATTCTGCATTACTCCAGAGACTTAAAGTGACAACCACCACCTTAGACACTGCCTTGCCTGTAAGAGTGGCAAATGGTGAATTGCTACAATGTACTGAAGAAGTAGCAGACTTACACTAGTGGGTGCAAGGTCATACCTTCAAGTATGATTTCAAAGCCCTGGCTCTGGGAGGCTATGATTTGATTCTAAGAATGGATTGGCTAGAGCAATGGGGAGAAATGGTATGTCAGTGGAAAGAGAAGTGGGTGCAATTTCAGTTGGAGGGACATGTGATCAAGTTACAAGGCCTTACTACTGCCGTTTCATCTGAATTGCAAGAAATGTCAGCAGAGCAAGTGGTCAGGTGGCACCAAGGAAATGATATATGGGCCACTGTTTTGATCTCCCCTGTGTTAGAGAAACATACAACAGGTGTTCCAGCCGAAGTGCAAGCTCTTTTAACAGAATTTGAGGATGTTTTTCAAGAGCCAGAATCTCTGCCACCTAGTAGAGTACATGATCATGCAATACATTTACTTCCTAGTGCAGTGCCTGTGAATGTAAGACCATATAGATATTCTCCATTACGAAAAGATGAAATAGAGAGACAAGTGGCAGAGATGTTGCAAGCAGGACTCGTTGTGCCCAGCATCAGCCCATTTGCTTCTCCTGTTTTGTTAGTTAAAAAGAAGGATGGATCATGGAGATTTTGTGTGGATTACAGGAAGCTGAATTCTATCACTTTGAAAAATAAATTTCCTATGCCCATTGTGGATGAGCTATTGGATGAGCTGGGAGGATCTAAATGGTTTTCTAAACTGGATTTAAGGGCAGGTTATCATCAAATTCGGATGGTGCCTGAAGATGAACACAAAACTGCCTTTAAAACCCATTGTGGACACTATCAGTTCAGAGTGATGCCCTTTGGAGTGTGTGGTGGCCCCTCCACTTTCCAATGTGGTATGAATTTCATGTTTGCCCCTCAAAATAGGAAGTATGTGATTATGTTCATGGATGACATCTTCGTTTTCAGCAAATCATTCTTAGAGCATTTGGATCATCTCAGAAACGTACTGCAAGTGTTGAGGGAGCATCAATTTTATGCAAAATTTAGCAAGTGTACTTTCGCTCAACAGAAATTGGAATACCTAGGGCACATTATCTCAGATACTGGGGTGTCTACTGATCCTGAAAAGACTAAGGTCATGTTGGACTGGCCAGTTCCCACTTCTATTACTGAATTGCAAGGATGTCTTGGACTGACTGGGTACTATAGGAAATTTGTGCAGAGCTATGGAATTATTGTCAAACCCTTAACTCAGCTCCTTCAGAAACAGGGCTTTGGGTGGTCTGAAGGTGCACAACAAGCCTTCGACACCCTCAAGCAGGCCATGGCAACAACACCTGTACTAAGTTTACCTGATTTCGACAAACCCTTCATCATAGAGACTGATGCTTGTGCAATTGGGGTGGGGGCTGTGCTTCTCCAACATGGACATCATGTAGCTTATTACAGCAAGGCACTGGGAGTTAAAAACCAACATTTGTCCATCTATGAGAAGGAGTTTCTGGCCATTATGATGGCAGTGGAGAAGTGGAGATCGTACTTGCAGAGAGGTCCCTTCATCATAAAAATAGATCATCAAAGATTGTGCCAGCTAGGAGATCAAGTTCTCACCTCTGATCTGCAAAGGAAGGCCATGATGAAATTAGTGGGACTTCAGTTTTCTTTTCATTACAAAAAAGGAAATGAAAATACAATGGCAGATGCCTTGTCTAGAGTGGGGCACTTGTTAGCTGTGACAACTACTTCTCAGAGTCAGCCGGTATGGATGATTGAAGTCACTAATTCATATGCAATGGATCCTCAAGCACAAAATTTATTGCAACAGTTGGCTGTTTCCACTGAGAATGTAGAAGGGTTCTCCTTACACCAGGGAATAATTAAGCAGGATGATAGGATCTGGATTGGGGCAATATCAGCTTTAAAAACAAAGCTGATCTCTGCCTTTCATGCTAGTGCAGTGGGAGGTTACTCTGGTATTCAAGCCACTTATCAAAGAGTGCAGAAATTGTTTAGTTGGTCTGGCATGAAGCAAGATGTGACTAAATTTGTGCAACCATGTGAGATTTGTCAGAAAGCTAAACATGAACACTATAAGTCTCCAGGGCTGTTGAATCCCTTGCCAGTGCCAGATAGACCTTGGCTACACATCACTATGGATTTTATTGAGGCCTTGCCTAAATCCAACGGATATACAGTCATCTTGGTTGTGGTAGACAGGTATAAAATATAGCCATTTCATTGCTCTCAAACATCCCTTCTCTACACCCACAGTGGCTAAATAATTCTTGGAATCAGTGGTCAAACTCCATGGGCCACCCTCTTCTATTGTGTCAGATAGAGATAAGATATTTACAAGTCACTTTTGGAAAGATTTATTCAAGTTATGGGACACAAAGTTGACCATGAGCACAGCTTATCACCCCCAAACGGACGGGCAAAGTGAAAGGGTCAACCAATGTGTGGAGATGTACTTGAGGTGTGCTGTCCATGACAATCCTCACAAATGGCACTCTAGGCTTGCTCTAGCTGAATTTTGGTACAACACCAATTACCACTCTTCTCTGGGCTGCTCCCCATTTAAGGCTCTATATGGTTACAACCCCAATTATGGGTTCTTTTCATCAGTGCTTCAGTCGGCTAACATGGATGTGGAACAATGGTTGAGAGAACACCAATCCCACTCAACCTTACTAAAAAACCACCTGCTAAAAGCTCAAGCCAAGATCAAGATGTATGCGGATCAACATAGATCTGCACGCTCTTTCTTAGTGGGAGATGAGGTCTTTTTGAAGTTGCAACCGTATGCCCAACACTCAGTGGTAAATAGGCCTTGTGCTAAGTTGGCCTATAAGTATTATGGTCCTTTTCAGGTTCTGGAGTGTATAGGTCCAATGTTTTCTCAGTTGCCTGCAGCTGTCGACTTGTCAGGTGTTCAAGTGGTGCCAGAGAGGATTCTTGAACGCAAGATGGTGAAACGCCACAACAAGGTGCAGGTCCAAGTGTTGATTCAGTGGTCTGGTTTAGCAGCTGAAGCAGCCACCTGGGAAGACTATGATGTCTTGAAGAACAGGTTCCCGGACGCACCAGCATGGGGACATGCTGCAACTCAAGAGGGAGGCATTGTTAGTACAGCTACGACAATACTAACAGCGACGACATACACTGAAGCCACCTACGTGTAATTTACACGGAAGGTTAGTGGGCCTAAGGTAGTGGGTCGCGTCTGGTGAGCGAGAGGGAGTAGTATAACAGGCTGAGTCACCGGATAGGCGAGGTAGCGAGGAGTTAGTCAATATTCTGTACCCAGTCTCCTCTCGTCTCCTTCCTCTTTCCCAAGTCTCCTCCTCTCTGGTCCCCTATATCTCTCGGGTTGTATCTCTCGAATTGAATTGAGGAACTCTGTAATTGATGTTGGATTGGGTGTGATTACCTCGGTACATCACAATTGGGTTGGTGGCCTTTTCCAGATCAATACGCGCCGTCGCCCGACTCGGGAGCTCATGGACTCGGCGGAGCTCCATCCACACTACCGCGGTGCAAGTGTGGGGCCTCATCCGTTGCCCACACGCCACCGGCGCCATAGGTGGAGAGCAAGGACGAGCCAACTGGGGCTCCATTCAGGCTGTGAGCCGGCGGCGGGGGCTGTAACACCCCGAGAATCATGTTACAGTAATCCCCTTCCAATGATGCCTTGTCATCATTGTTACTGTTGCTAATCTTCACTTGATCCAAATCACCGATTCAAATTCAAATCCAATCTAAAGTCAAAAACTCTTATTTGTCAGACAGGAGATCTAAAATGTTCATCTTGTGGCAAATAGTCATTTGTTAATATTGGTGGTGAACCAACATTTTTGCAAGGTGTTTAAATGGCCTAAAGCAATTAAAGAAGTGGCTAAAACAATAGTTTAAATGCCTTTTTACTTTATAAAAATTTCAAACTATTTCAAAAGCCTCACAACCTTTTTTGTGGCAGTGCTAACTATTGCAATGTAATTATGTCGCCAAGTCCCACATTTTACAAAATCCTTTTTGGTAGCCCAAATATTACCATGCTTTTTCTGTAAAAAGAAAAGAGCAGAGGTAAAAGAAAAAGAACCCCCCCCGACCCCCCTGGGCCTTTGTCATCTGGGCGGCCCAACCCAGCAGCCCACCTCCCCCGGTCGCCTCCCTCCTCTCTGTTCACCCGACCAAGCGACCGTGCTCGCTGGTCGCCACCGAACCCTGTCGCCGTCCCCGTCGGGGAAGGGATAAGGGCGACATCCCCTCGACCCCTCGGGCTCCCCGCACCCACTCACTCTCCCTGGACGCCCCCTCTCCCCTCTCTCCCTCTGGCCTCGCCCCCTTCTCGAGATCCACCTCGCCCCGACGCACTGTCGCCACCGCGTTGCTGCGCCACCGCGTCCACCGGGCCCTCCTCGCCGACCCGATGTGTCCACGAGCCCCGCAGCCGTCTGCTGCTTCGTCTGCACCAACAACCTCAAGGTGGGAGCCACCCCAGCGCCGGATCCGTCTTCCTCCTGGATCGCCGTCGCCGCCGCTTTTGACTCCGGCCACCGCCACTGCGCTCCTGTTACTCGCCGGGCCTTCGTGCGCCCACCCGGTGAGCTCCTCCCCCTCTCCCTTCTCTCATGTAGGCCGCCTCCCTCTCTAGCTCGCTCGCCGCAACCGCCGTAGCTCACCGTCGCCCTGCTCCATCACCTCATGGCCACCGCTACCGTGGCCCCCGTCCGAGCCCTCCATCGTGCTCCTGGTGTTCCCAGGAGCCCGACCAGCCCTTCCTCTCGCCCTCTCGTGCCCCCTAGCCCATTCCTGACGTGACTCCGAATGCCTCCTCCACCCGTGCTCGCCGCCGATGGTTATTCCGGCCGTCCCCGGGCGAGCCACCACCACCACCCGACAGGGCGTCGTGTTCGCGTTTGAACGGTGCCAACCGCACGCGAAACGGCCGCCCCTAGCGCGTTTCCGACGAGGCCCGAGCGGCTTCGCCGCGTTCTAGCATCGCCGGCGGTGAGACGGCGGCCGCCGCCGACGTGGCTGGGCGGGCCCGACCCTGGCTCACTGCCAGTGGGCCTTAGGGGCCCCGTTGACTGGGTTGACCCAGTCAACACGCTGACATGGCGGTACAGTTCCACTGACGAACCGGCCCCACCGCTTAAATAATAAATAAAATGGTTTTTATAATTAAAAGTAATTAGTTTAGCTAATTAGCCACTAACATGTGGGGCCCATCAGCTAATTAACCTTAGTTTAGTTTAAAATAAGCTCTGTTAAGTAACAGAGGCTGACAGGTGGGTCCTCCGTGTCAGTTTTGACCAGTCAACCGGACTGTTGACTGCTGACGTCACTCCTACGTCATGCTGACATCATATTCCTTTTCTATTAGTATAAATAATTTCCGAATATTAATAAAACTTTAAAAATTCATAGAAAATAAACCGTAACTCGGATGAAAATGTTTTCTATATGTAAGTTGCTTAGAAAAATCCAACGAATCCGAATACGTGGTCCGTTCATCTGTCACATGCCCCTAGCATGCTGAACATGGAACTTCCCCCTCTTTTCCTTTGTCCGGAATCCACCTAACGTCGGGAATTCACCCTCGGATGTTTCCCCCCTTCGTCTGCAACGTTTAGTATCGCGTTAGAGCACGCTTAGCGCTACGTATCGTCATATCATGCTTAGTGTTACCTCTGTTTGCTATGTATTTACTGTTTCTTCCCCCTCTTCTCTCCTATAGACCCCGAGGCCGCTGATGCCCCGGTGATTGACTACGTCGTCGACAACGACCCCTCCTTGCCAGAGCAACCAGGCAAGCCCCCCCTTTGATCATCCCGATATCGCCCATTCCATTCTCTCATGCTTGCATTAGATTTTGCTACTATTATTGTTTGCTCCTATTCTGATGCATAGCCTGCTTTTGTATCTACTGTTGTACCTTACCTGATTATCCTAAACTGCTTAGTATAGGTTGGTTAGTGATCCATCAGTGACCCCCACCTTGTCCTTGTTGCCCCTGCTTCATCATTGAAGACCCGATCAACGGGATTGAAGACCAGGCCCCAGCACCGCACATCACTTTCCCCTTAGTTGTTCGACACTGCTGGGTTACTATCGAGTGCCGAGGGTGAGACCTCTATAGCACTTCTGATGTTAACCCTGTAGTGTAGCTATTCGGTCGTGGTCATCGAGGGTGATTCCACCTTAACCACTTCTGATATGACTCTGTCGTGCAACCCCTCAAGTGTGAACCTCGGGGGTGATTCCTCTTACGTTCACCTTGATGATTACATTGAGTGGAATTCACCGGGGGTGATTCCTCGGGTTTTCCCCTTGATGTTTGGACACACGGTTACTATGGTTACTATGACTTTACACTGAACCATGTTACTAAAGACGGGTCGACCCTGAGGGGTGCCTGCGCGAGCATAATTGCGAGTGATGAGGAGTCGGGTTGACTTGGAAGGTGCCCGTGAGATAATTACGAGGCGTGGCCGGGCATTCTTAGCCCTTGCCGCAAGTCCTCGAGACGGGGCAACGGGGTCACATCTTTCGTGAGTCTCTGCTTGTTACCGCGCGTTCCCAATCCACTACGATTTGGATATTTGATCCGAGGAGCCTCTGGCCTGATAACACTAACCATCACGTGGGCATAGTATGGGCGTTCTGCATCGTATGCATCAGCCGAAGCTTAATAGACGTCAGCGATGGAGCGGCGCGCGCCGGGTTGGACTGGTAAGCTCCTTCCTTTTTAGGGAGGTAGCTAGGTCTGCTCACCGGCCGCCCACGCAACATGCAGGAGTTCCCGGGGCGATGGCCCATGAACCCTGGGGGCATAGGTTTAGTCCGGCGTGCTTGACCTCTCTATTAAGCCTAGGTCGGGTTGCGGCGTATTGTTTGGCCGAGGCCGGGCATGACCCTGGAAAGTGTGTCCGGCCGGAGTTAAGCGAGCGTGGTGGGTAAGTTGGTGCACCCCTGCAGGGAAGAAAACATCTATCGATAGCCTGTCCTACGGTAACGGACACTTGGAGTTGTATCCGGATCGATACAACTAGAACTGGATACTTGTGATGAGAACTGGATGGTGATGAGGATTTGATTGTGATGATAACTGGATAGTATGGCTCTGGGATTTCTTTCTCGCAGGGGGTCGAGAAAGGATCTCCGGCCGAGGTTGATAACACCACTGCTACTTTACTTTATGCTACTCTACTCCCTCCTGTTGCTGCAAGATGGTGGGTTCGAGAAGATGCTAGTCTTCGATAGGACTAGGCCTTCTCTCTATTCTGGCATTTCTGCAGCCCAGTCCACATATACAGCCTTCCTTTGATAATGTTGCATATGTAGTGTAGATCCTTGCTTGCGAGTACTTTGGATGAGTACTCACGGTTGCTTTGCTCCCCCTTTTCCCCCTTTCTTTCTTCTTTCTGGTTGTTGCAACCAGATGGTGGAGTCCAGGAGCCAGATGCCACCTTTGACGACTGCTACTACACCGAGGGCGTCTTCTACCACGTGACGGAGACCGTCGATGACCATGAGTAGTTAGGAGGCTCCCAGGCAGGAGGCCTTGCCTTTTCGATCGATGTTGCTTTTATGCTAGCCTTCTTAAGGCAAACTTGTCTAACTTATGTCTGTACTCAGATATTGTTGCTTCCGCTGACTCTTGTGTTTTCGAGCTTATGTATTCGAGCCCTCGAGGCCCCTGGCTTGTAATATAAAGCTTGTATTATTTTAATTTGTGTCTAGAGTTGTGTTGTGATATCTTCCCATGAGTCCTTGATCTTGATCATACACATTTGCATGTATGATTAGTGTATGATTGAATCGAGGGCGTCACAAGTTGGTATCAAAGCCGACTGCCTATAGGTAGCCCCCTTTCCAACTCCTTGGCCGAAGTCGAGTCTAGTCACTACAAAAACTTTTACTAACATGGCTGTGTGGCTTACGGGCCCACGTTGCCATTGGGAGGTATTAGGATCTTTTATTTCTCGTCTATGCTCTGGGACTCTGATCTCTCTTCTATTCGGGTTAAACATTTTACTAACTCTGACATTAGGTTCTTGTACCCGCTTCCTCCCGGAGAGCCCCGACATTACCAATGATCGCTTGCTTCGCCAGAAGATTTTGCAGATACTCCTCGATGTTCTCGAGACCCTGTGCCCACTGCCTTGCAGTTCCTGACCACAGATAATCTCCATGAGTAACATATTTGCCGCTTGTACCTTCATACCCAGTTGCTCCTATTATTACAAGATGTACTCCGTTGTTTCGAGAATCCTTTGTGCCTTCTGCTTTGCGGCTTCTTTTTGCACTACGGATGATTCACTGAACCCGTTTAACCCCAGTTTTTGATATGCTTTCCAAAATACTTGGAAATACTATGTGATCTTCCGAAAATCCTTTGCAGCCTATTGCTCTTGATTCTCCCGCATTAGGATAAATTCCATATGTCTAGCAATATTCTTTAAACTTCTTTGTGGTTGTCATTCTGTTCCTATGGATTCAACGTGTGAGCGAATATTCACAATCATCAATTAATCCTTGGAAAAATTCTTTCCGGCTTTGACATCGCTCCGGTTACGAGCTGGTTCTTGCCCAATCTAAATCTTATCGGGTGCGCCTTTAAGTCTATTCAACTTACTCATCTTTTGATCAGAGCCTCTGCTTCTGATCTTTCGACTTGAAATCATAACTCCTTTGTACTCAAGCATCGAATTAATCAGATGTTTCTATAATCCAATGCCTTTGCATTCCTTCCTTCTTTTGATTGAGTACTAATACTCACATCAGATCCATTAAGGGCCGCTGAATCCTTTGTTGGATTATTATCCGGCAGTTCCTTCTTATTCGAAATTTTGTGCGCTCTTCCCCTGATACACATTGCCTTTGGTAAATTGTATCCTCTGCCCTCTCAACCATGCTCTGCCTTCGAGCTTGTGTTATTTTACTCGTGGAGTTTGTGGTATATGTTCCCAAGATGCCCCTATGGGTTGGACCTATGCCTTCTTTAATCCATGTGAACCCGAGAGTTTTCACGAGTCATACTCTTCTGGTGTTTTGCCAGATAACATTTCAACACTACAACTTCATCGAAAACGAGGAGTAAATGAAAGGTTATGCATTGAAGAAGTGGGAGTCGACCTTGAACTTTGTGTTCATGCCCATAGACACGATGTAGACCTTAGCATGTAAGCTTCTCTTTTAATCTAATGTTCCCTTGGTATAAGCTCATCTTGCATTTGTAAATTGATTCCTTGCAATCGTGGTTCCGATCACATTTTCTCCTTGATTCCATTTCCCGGACAAGTTAAAATACTTGACTTCTACAGATCATTTCATCTGTCCAACCTCTATTCTGATCAACCTCGAGTATTGCCCCCTGTTATCTCGAGGATATTGTGTCTTCGCACTAGCTCTTGTAAATTCTTAATTGGAGTGATACTCCGTCACATCATTCTTAGCCTGATCGGCTATATCATTATCGTACTAAATTTTAACTGTGCTACCTGGTCCTTATTCCTGGAGCACAACTTTTTGACGATGAGCGAAGCTTACGTCGATCTTCATCATCTTATCATTCCACCTTGAACAACAAGCTTGAATCCGAGCTTGTGTCGTATCCATGGTTCCAATAGCCTTCGCTTCATCATTCCTTTTGCTTGATGGCCTCGCTCCTCGATGGCATCTTCATAGAGCCTCTCGACAAAGGCGTCGTGATCAGCATCAACATTTTGACTTCTGTTGAAATGACAATTGAATTCGTGGTGAGAGATACCATCCTTGACCTACGATGAATTGAGTTATCATCGACTACCCCCTTGTCTTCTTTCCAACACATGATTGATCATGTCTTGGTTATACCTTGGACTCCTTGCTATTCCTGCAATTGTTCTTTGAGTATTTCTTGTGATCTTCAACTCCAACCCCTACTGGGAACACCATGTTAATGCTACCTTGAAGCATGACTGAGGTATTCCGGATATCAACAAGAACATTGGAAGCACATTGTCGAATGTTTCTTGATCTATTATACAAACACCGTTGTATGGGTAATATCATGATTCTTCCCTCGCCCCCCTTATCTAAATGCTTTTGAACTTGTTGTCATATCATGTATATCCTGCTCCGCTTCCCCATGGGAAGGATATACTCCCAATTCTTGTGTGTAAACACCTTTTCCTTTCCAATGTTCTGTTTAATCTGATGATCACATTTTCCTTTCCATTGTATTGTTTAACCTTTCTTGTGATCTATATGATCTAAGCAGTAATATTCTTCTGCTTAAATAAACATCTTGGTGTACAACTCTTACAGAAAAACCCTGTTACTATTGTTGTTGATATTCTGGTAACCACCGATGGACAAGAACTTTTCCTAATGGTCCGCCTCGTTCCAACGAGCAGGAAAATGGTTCTCTTCGTCCCTCGCCCTTGGTACCAACGTTGATGCCAACATAACTGACATGCTATCCTATGACATGCCTTGCTATCATATCCGTACAAGATATCGCTGCCTTTCCTCCTCTGAACACACAAGGTGGGCCCATAACCCACAGTTCCACATGATCGAAACCCGACTCTCTTATATACCCCCCTTGTTTCTAAAAGTTTTTCCTCACGCTTGGTTTCGTATGTAATTCATGAGTCACCTTCCGAGAGATCACCAATTCTGGTATCAGACGAAATACTTATTCCCATCGCTCTAAAACTCTTCCACACTTTGTTTCAGGCAACAAACGATTGCCTACCCGTTTGAAGCTTTTTATTGCACCTTCTTACCTTGCTCTCGATGACTTTCTTGAATTTCAACTCGAGAGATGCCTCTTTGCCAATTTCACTGAGATAGTCCCCAGATAACTATCTTGTGTTAAGCTCTGTCTTTTCCGAGTCTTTCCCCCCTTACTCCACCCCTTAAATCTCGGGACGAGATTTCTTGTAGTGGAGGAGATTTGTAACACCCCGAGAATCATGTTACAGTAATCCCCTTCCAATGATGCCTTGTCATCATTGTTACTGTTGCTAATCTTCACTTGATCCAAATCACCGATTCAAATTCAAATCCAATCTAAAGTCAAAAACTCTTATTTGTCAGACAGGAGATCTAAAATGTTCATCTTGTGGCAAATAGTCATTTGTTAATATTGGTGGTGAACCAACATTTTTGCAAGGTGTTTAAATGGCCTAAAGCAATTAAAGAAGTGGCTAAAACAATAGTTTAAATGCCTTTTTACTTTATAAAAATTTCAAACTATTTCAAAAGCCTCACAACCTTTTTTGTGGCAGTGCTAACTATTGCAATGTAATTATGTCGCCAAGTCCCACATTTTACAAAATCCTTTTTGGTAGCCCAAATATTACCATGCTTTTTCTGTAAAAAGAAAAGAGCAGAGGTAAAAGAAAAAGAACCCCCCCGACCCCCCTGGGCCTTTGTCATCTGGGCGGCCCAACCCAGCAGCCCACCTCCCCCGGTCGCCTCCCTCCTCTCTGTTCACCCGACCAAGCGACCGTGCTCGCTGGTCGCCACCGAACCCTGTCGCCGTCCCCGTCGGGGAAGGGATAAGGGCGACATCCCCTCGACCCCTCGGGCTCCCCGCACCCACTCACTCTCCCTGGACGCCCCCTCTCCCCTCTCTCCCTCTGGCCTCGCCCCCTTCTCGAGATCCACCTCGCCCCGACGCACTGTCGCCGCCGCGTTGCTGCGCCACCGCGTCCACCGGGCCCTCCTCGCCGCCCCGATGTGTCCACGAGCCCCACAGCCGTCTGCTGCTTCGTCTGCACCAACAACCTCAAGGCGGGAGCCACCCCAGCGCCGGATCCGTCTTCCTCCTGGACCGCCGTCGCCGCCGCTTTCGACTCCGGCCACCGCCACTGCGCTCCTGTTACTCGCCGGGCCTTCGTGCGCCCACCCGGTGAGCTCCTCCCCCTCTCCCTTCTCTCACGTAGGCCGCCTCCCTCTCTAGCTCGCTCGCCGCAACCGCCGTAGCTCACCGTCGCCCTGCTCCATCACCGTCGTGGCCACCGCTACCGTGGCCCCCGTCCGAGCCCTCCATCGTGCTCCTGGTGTTCCCAGGAGCCCGGCCAGCCCTTCCTCTCGCCCTCTCGTGCCCCCTAGCCCATTCCCGACGTGACTCCGAATGCCTCCGCCGCCCGTGCTCGCCGCCGATGGTTATTTCGGCCGTCCCCGGGCGAGCCACCACCACCACCCGACAGGGCGTCGTGTGCGCGTTTGAACGGTGCCAACCGCATGCGAAACGGCCGCCCCTAGCGCGTTTCCGACGAGGCCCGAGCGGCTCCGCCGCGTTCTAGCATCGCCGGCGGTGAGACGCCGGCCGCCGCCGACGTGGCTGGGCGGGCCCGACCCTGGCTCACTGCCAGTGGGCCTTAGGGGCCCCGTTGACTGGGTTGACCCAGTCAACACGCTGACATGGCGGTACAGTTCCACTGACGAACCGGCCCCACCGCTTAAATAATAAATAAAATGGTTTTTATAATTAAAAGTAATTAGTTTAGCTAATTAGCCACTAACATGTGGGGCCCATCAGCTAATTAACCTGAGTTTAGTTTAAAATAAGCTCTGTTAAGTAACAGAGGCTGACAGGTGGGTCCCCCGTGTCAGTTTTGACCAGTCAACCGGACTGTTGACTGCTGACGTCACTCCTACGTCATGCTGACATCATATTCCTTTTCTGTTAGTATAAATAATTTCCGAATATCAATAAAACTTTTAAAATTCATAGAAAATAAACCGTAACTCGGATGAAAATGTTTTCTATATGTAAGTTGCTCAGAAAAATCCAACGAATCCGAATACGTGGTCCGTTCATCTGTCACATGCCCCTAGCATGCTGAACATGGAACTTCCCCCCTCTTTTCCTTTGTCCAGAATCCACCTAACATCGGGAATTCACCCTCGGATGTTTCCCCCCTTTATCTGCAACGTGTAGTACCGCGTTAGAGCACGCTTAGAGCTACGTATCATCATATCATGCTTAGTGTTACCTCTGTTTGCTATGTATTTACCGTTTCTTCCCCCTCTTCTCTCCGGTAGACCCCGAGGCCGATGATGCCCCGGTGATCAACTACGTCGTCGACAACGACCCCTCCTTGCTAGAGCAACCAGGCGAGCCCCCCCTTTGATCATACCGATATCGCCCATTCCATTCTCTCATGCTTGCATTAGATTTTGCTACTGTTATTGTTTGCTCCTATTCTGATGCATAGCCTGCTTTTGTATCTATTTTTGTACCTTACCTGCTTATCCTAAACTGCTTATTATAGGTTGGTTAGTGATCCATCAGTGACCCACACCTTGTCCTTGTTGCCCCTGCTTCATCATTGAAGACCCGATCAACGGGATTGAAGACCAGGCCCCGGCACCGCACATCACTTTCCCCTTAGTTGTTCGACACTGCTGGGTTACTATCGAGTGCCGAGGGTGAGACCTCTATAGCACTTCTGATGTTAACCCTATAGTGTAGCTATTCGGTCGTGGTCATCGAGGGTGATTCCACCTTAACCACTTCCGATATGACTCTGTCGTGCAACCCCTCAAGTGTGAACCTCGGGGGTGATTCCTCTTACGTTCACCTTGATGATTACATTGAGTGGAATTCACCGGGGGTGATTCCTCGGGTTTTCCCCTTGATGTTTGGACACACGGTTACTATGGTTACTATGACTTTACACTGAACCATGTTACTAAAGACGGGTCGACCCTGAGGGGTGCCCGCGCGAGCATAATTGCGAGTGATGAGGAGTCGGGTTGACCTGGAAGGTGCCCGTGAGATAATTATGAGGCGTGGCCGGGCATTCTTAGCCCTTGCCGCAAGTCCTCGAGACGGGGCAACGGGGTCACATCTTCCGTGAGTCTCTGCTTGTTACCGCGCGTTCCCAATCCACTACGATTTGGATATTTGATCCGAGGGGCCTCTGGCCTGATAGCACTAACCATCACGTGGGCATAGTATGGGTGTTCTGCGTCGTATGCATCAACCGAAGCTTAATAGACGTCAGCGACGGAGCTGCGCGCGCCGGGTTGGACTGGTAAGCTCCTTCCTTTCTAGGGAGGTAGCTAGGTCTGCTCACCGGCCGCCCACGCAACATGCAGGAGTTCCCGGGGCGATGGCCCATGAACCCTGGGGGCATAGGTTTAGTCCGGCGTGCTTAACCTCTCTATTAAGCCTAGGTCGGGTTGCGGCGTATTGTTTGGTCGAGGCCGGGCATGACCCTGGAAAGTGTGTCTGGCCGGAGTTAAGCGAGCATGGTGGGTAAGTTGGTGCACCCCTGCAGGGAAGAAAACATCTATCGATAGCCTGTCCTACGGTAACGGACACTTGGAGTTGTATCCCGATCGATACAACTAGAACTGGATACTTGTGATGAGAACTGGATGGTGATGAGGATTTGATTGTGATGATAACTGGATAGTATGGCTCTGGGATTTCTTTCTCGCAGGGGGTCGAGAAAGGATCTCCGGCCGAGGTTGATAACACCACTGCTACTTTACTTTATGCTACTCTACTCCCTCCTGTTGCTGCAAGATGGTGGGTTCGAGAAGATGCTAGTCTTCGATAGGACTAGGCCTTCTCTCTATTCTGGCATTTCTGCAGCCCAGTCCACATATACAGCCTTCCTTTGATAATGTTGCATATGTAGTGTAGATCCTTGCTTGCGAGTACTTTGGATGAGTACTCACGGTTGCTTTGCTCCCCCTTTTCCCCCTTTCTTTCTTCTTTCTGGTTGTTGCAACCAGATGGTGGAGTCCAGGAGCCAGATGCCACCTTTGACGACTACTACTACACCGAGGGCGTCTTCTACCACGTGACGGAGACCGTCGATGACCAGGAGTAGTTAGGAGGCTCCCAGGCAGGAGGCCTTGCCTTTTTGATCGATGTTGCTTTTATGCTAGCCTTCTTAAGGCAAACTTGTCTAACTTATGTCTGTACTCAGATATTGTTGCTTCCGCTGACTCTTGTGTTTTCGAGCTTATGTATTCGAGCCCTCGAGGCCCCTGGCTTGTAATATAAAGCTTGTATTATTTTAATTTGTGTCTAGAGTTGTGTTGTGATATCTTCCCGTGAGTCCTTGATCTTGATCGTACACATTTGCGTGTATGATTAGTGTACGATTGAATCGAGGGCGTCACAGGGGCCTACGCAGCTTGCTGCAAGGGGATGGGAAAGATTAGTGTAGGATCTTGCTTGTGCCTGCCGCATCACCAGCTAGGCGACACTGCTTCTATGGGTTCAGGAATCAGGAGAAACTCATATCCCCTGCAAAGCTACATCACCATGGTCACGTGCACGAGTCGGCTAGGGTGGCGGGGTAGTGGGAAGGGAGCTCGCCATGGCCCACGGGTTCTCAGGAGGTAGCGGTGGAGGATAAGCGTCTCGGCCATCGTCGTAGCAGTCATCTAGGGCATCCGTGCGCTGCTCATGGCGGCGGGTATTGGCGCGGGCAGGAGCCATTGCTGAGGTTTACCGTGAGAGGGGCTGAAGCCAGGACTGGAGAGGCAGCACCATGTGAACCCTGGGGCGGCGGTGTCATTGGGGAGCCGCATCCTAGGAGGTGGCCGTGTCAGCGTCCACGCGACCTCGAGGGGCAAGCACCTCTGGCTCGGTGTCTGATGATGACAAAGGAGTGCGGCGGCGGCGTCCATAGGGCAGATACGTTTTGGGAGATGGAGAGCGACGTACGCTGGAGAGTCCGTTTCGCGGCGGACTTGGCGACCACGAGGCACGCCACGTTCAACGACGGCAAACTACGGCTGCGCAAGGAGGCACTCCGGATTGTGCTCATCGACGCAAAAGGGATCACGGTGGATGCTCGCTACCTCAGATCCGGTGAGACGGTTGACATCGGGGATATTATTTTGTTTCCTTGCCATTTCTCTAGGGTCTGGGATCGCCTCCCGTCGAATGGCGCGGATTCGGACAAGGGTGCACCGCCGTATGGCCCACCGGGGTACACGGTTCGTGGGTGTGGGCGCACGGACCTGGGTACGCACCGCCGGCCACCATGTATAACAGATGGTCCCGGGGTTCTGGGGCGTGGACCGGTCCGCCATGGATCAGATGCGCGCCACGTGGGTGAGGGCCGGTCGGACTGCCATGAGAGAACTAGACCTAGGGTTTCTGGGAGCACCGCGGATATTAAACGTGCGGTCGCTACCCCTCCCCCCATTTTAGATCTCGACGAGAGCCTCGCCCATCTCTGGAGTGCTCTGTCTCTCGCTAGATCTAGGGTTTGTCCAAATTTCTCCTGGTGGGAAGGCAAAATTCATGGTGATCTTCGTTCCTTTGCCCAAGTAGTTGCCTCCCCTTCTCCTACAAATCTTCCTGCTAGATCCAAAGGGGGTGCGCCTGAGGAGATGAGAGGGGATGGCTTTGGTGCGGGCCGTTAGGGGCGCGGGGCGGGGCGATTCAATTGTGGCCGTGGCCGCGGCTTCGATTCCAACGTCTGGAAGCGCAAGACGGAGATGGGAAGCTCGTCCACGACCGACGACAAGTGGGAGAAGGCGGCCGGTAGCTCGCAGGCAAGCCACACCCGGCAAACTCGGTGGGATGGATGGTGCTGGTGACCTACAGGGGTCGCATGAGCCTGCCTTGGTCGAGGAGCAGTAGGCGGCTCCTCCTCCCTGTCATGAGAGACGCGAGGGAGAGTAGGACAACAACAAGACCCCCCGCATCTTCGACAAGAACAACACCTCTCCGAAGAATCGTGAGCATTCTTCATCTGGTACTATCGCTCCTCTCTATGATATTTGTCAGATCTATCACCTGCCTAGACATTTTACTGTTAGATGCCCACAAGCCTTTTGTGAGAGATGCAAGAAGAGAGGCCACATGTCCATTGTGTGCAATGAGTTCTTCCCCTGGGATCACACACCTATGATGTGTGCATTCCAATCCAAGGGGCAAGGTTTCTTCTATATCCCTGATTTCAGTGTGGACAGATAGGCTAGAGAAAAAGTTTTTAAAATTGTGGTCACTATCACTGATGGTGCTGCTCCCACAAAAGGATATTGAGCATGAGCTAAGTGTTTATGTTGGCCAGATTCTTTGCTCCACAAAAATTCGTGATGAGAATGACGAATCCTAGGGAAGTAGATAGAGCTCTCTTCATTGAAAATATTAAGCTGAAGCAGTGTGGTGATAGTGTCAAGTTTTCTCCCTGGTCTGAAGACATTGATTCCGAGGGACTGCTGGAGATCGCCTGGGTTAGGATTGGAAAAATTCCCCCTAATAAGAGATGTGATAAAATTGTTGCTTATGTGGGAGGTTTAGTTGGGATCACCCTGGAAGTCGACATGTTAACTATCAATCGCCCCTCTTCTGTTAGAGTTAAGATTGGGCGCCAATCGACTGCCCAACTTCCTGCCACTGCTGAAGGAGTGCTTGCAGGACGCTTCTATAGATTCACTTATGAGGTTGAGGAGGTTTTGGTCAGAAACCCTGTTCAGGAAGAGCCTATGGATCCCATTCCTGATGAACAAACCAAACCAGATCAAACTCCAAAAAGAAAGCGTGCTGAACAAGATAAAGGAGACACACACACTGAGTCTGCTAGACGTGGCGTCCATGAGAGTTCCTATCGCGGTGGCAAGGCCTGTCGCTTGCTATGCAATGAAAAAGATGGATCTGTCTCCTCTGAAAGTGATGCAGACAACTATAGAATATATGCCCTAGAGGCAATAATAAAGTTATTATATATTTCCTTATTTCATGATAAATGTTTATTATTCATGCTAGAATTGTATTAACCGAAAACATAATACATGTGTGAATACATAGACAAACATAGTGTCACTAGTATGCCTCTACTTGACTAGCTCGTTGATCAAAGATGGTTGTGTCCTAGCCATAGACATGAGTTGTCATTTGATTAACGGGATCACATCATTAGGAGAATGATGTGATTGACTTGACCCATTCCGTTAGCTTAGCACTTGATCGTTTAGTATGTTGCTATTGTTTTCTTCATGACTTATACATGTTCCTACAACTATGAGATTATGCAACTCCTGTTTACCGGAGGAACACTTTGTGTGCTACCAAACGTCACAACGTAACTGGGTGATTATAAATGAGCTCTACAGGTGTCTCCGAAGGTACATGTTGGGTTGGCGTATTTCGAGATTAGGATTTGTCACTCCGATTGTTGGAGAGGTATCTCTGGGCCCACTCGGTAATGCACATCACTATAAGCCCTGCAAGCATTGCAACTAATGAGTTAGTTGCGAGATGACGTATTACGGAACGAGTAAAGAGACTTGCCGGTAACGAGATTGAACTAGGTATTGAGATACCGACGATCGAATCTTGGGCAAGTAACATACCGATGACAAAGGGAACAATGTATGTTGTTATGCGGTTTGACCGATAAAGATCTTCGTAGAATATGTAGGAGCCAATATGAGCATCCAGATTCCGCTATTGGTTATTGACCGTAAACATGTCTCGGTCATGTCTACATAGTTCTCAAACCCGTAGGGTCCGCACGCTTAAGGTTGCGATGACAGTTATATTATGTGTTTATGTGTTTTGATGTACCGAAGGCGTTCGGAGTCCCGGATGAGATCGGGGACATGACGAGGAGTCTCGAAGTGGTTGAGACGTAAAGATCAATATATTGGATGACTATATTCGGACTTCGAAAAGGTTCCGAGTGATTCGGGTATTTTTCGGAGTACGGGAGAGTTACGGGAATTCGCCGGGGAGTATATGGGCCTTATTGAGCCATACGGGAATAGAGGAAAGAGGCCAAAAGGAAGGAGGCGTGCAGCCCCCCTCTGGTCCGAATTGGACAAGGGATGCAGCCCCCTTTTCCTTTTTCCTCTCCCCCTCTTTCCTTCTCTCCTACTCCAACAAGGGAAGGAGGAGTCCTACTCCCGGTGGGAGTAGGACTCCCCCCTTGGTGCGCCCTCCTCCTAGGCCGGCCGCCTCCCCCCTTGCTCCTTTATATACGGGGACAGGGGGGCACCCCATAGACACAACAATTGATCCCTTGGATCTCTTAGCCGTGTGCGGTGCCCCCCTCCACCGTAGTCCACCTCGATAATATCGTAGCGGTGCTTAGGCGAAGCCTTGTGTCGGTAGAACATCATCAGCGTCCCCATGCCGTTGTGATGACGGAACTCTCCCTCGACACTCGGCTGGATCGGAGTTTGAGGGACGTCATCGAGCTGAATGTGTGCAGGAACTTGGAGGTGTCGTGCTTTCGGTGCTTGATCGGTCGGGCCGTGAAGACGTACGACTACATCAACCGCGTTGTGCTAACGCTTCCGCTTACGGTCTACGAGGGTACGTGGACAACACTCTCCCCTCTCGTTGCTATGCATCACCATGATCTTGCGTGTGCGTAGGAAAATTTTGAAATTACTACGTTCCCCAACAGTGGCATCCGAGCCTAGGTTTTATGCGTTGATGTTATATGGACGAGTAGAACACAAGTGACTTATGGGCGATACAAGTCATACTGCTTACCAGCATGTCATACTTTGGTTCGGCGGTATTGTTGGATGAAGCGGTCCGGACCGACATTACGCGTACGCTTGCGCGAGACTGGTTTTACCGCCGTGCTTTGCACACAGGTGACTAGCGGGTGTCAGTTTCTCCAACTTTAGTTGAACCGAGTGTGGATATGCCCGGTTCTTGAGAAGGTTAAAACAGCACTAACTTGACAAACTATCATTGTGGTTTTGATACGTAGGTAAGAACGGTTCTTGCTCAGCCCGTAGCAGCCACGTAAAATTTGCAACAACAAAGTAGAGGACGTCTAACTTGTTTTTGCAGGGCATGTTGTGATGTGATATGGTCAAGACGTGATGCTATATTTTATTGTATGAGATGATCATGTTTTGTAACCGAGTTATCGGCAACTGGCAGGAGCCATATGGTTGTCGCTTTATTGTATGAAATGCAAGCGCCCTATAATTGCTTTACTTTAGCGGCAGCGATAGTCGTAGAAGCAATAGATGGCGAAACGACAATGATGCTACGATGGAGATCAAGGTGTCGTGCCGGTGACGATGGTGATCACGACGGTGCTTCGGAGATGGAGATCACAAGCGCAAGATGATGATGGCCATATCATATCACTTATATTGATTGCATGTGATGTTTATCCTTTATGCATCTTATCTTGCTTTGATTGACGGTAGCATTTTAATATGATCTCTCACTAATTATCAAGAAGTGTTCTCACTGAGTATGCACCGTTGCGAAAGTTCTTCGTGCTGAGACACCACGTGATGATCGGGTGTGATAGGCTCTACGTTCAAATACAACGGGTGCAAAACAGTTGCACACGCGGAATACTCAGGTTAAACATGACGAGCCTAGCATATACAGATATGTCCTGGGAACACGGAGACCGAAAGGTCGAATGTGAATCATATAGTAGATATGATCAACATAGTGATGTTCACCATTGAAAACTACTCCATCTCACGTGATGATCGAACATGGTTTAGTTGATTTGGATCGCGTGATCACTTAGATGACTAGAGAGATGTCTGTCTAAGTGGGAGTTCTTTAGTAATATGATTAATTGAACTTTAATTTATCATGAACTTAGTCCTGGTAGTATTTTGCAAATTATGTTGTAGATCAATAGCTCGCATTGTTGCTTCCCTATGTTTTTGCTTCCCTATGTTTTTATATGTGTTCCTAGAGAAAACTAAGTTGAAAGATGTTAGTAGCAATGATGCGGACTTGGTCCGTGATCTGAGGTTTATCCTCATTGCTGCACAGAAGAATTATGTCCTTTATGCACCGCTGGGTGACAGACCTATTGCAAGAGCAGATGCAGGCGTTATGAACGTTTGGCTAGATCAATATGATGACTACTTGATAGCTTTGTGCACCATGCTTTATGGCTTAGAACCGGGACTACAAAAATGTTTTTGAAACGTCATGGAACATATAAGATATTTCAAGAGATGAAATCGGTATTTCAGACTCATGCCCGTGTCAAGAGGTATGAGACCTTTGACAAATACTTCGCCTAAAAGATGGAGGAGAATTGCTCAACTAGTGAGCAAGTACTTAGATTGTCTGAGTACTACTATCGCTTGAATCAAGTGGGAGTTAATCTTCCAGATAAGATAGTGATTGGCAGAGTTCTCTAGTCACCATCACCAAGTTACTGGAACTTCATGATGAACTATAATGCAAGGGATGACGAAAACAATTCCCGAGCTCTTCGTGATGATGAAATCGATGAAGGTAAAAATCAAGAAAGAGCATCAAGTGTTGATGATTGACAAGACCACTAGTTTCAAGAAAAGGGCAAAGAGAAAGAAAGGGAACTTCAAGTAGAATGACAAGCAAGTTGTCACTCCTGCGAAGAAGCCCAAAGCTGGACCAAAGCCTGAAACTGGGTGCTTACACTACAAAGGAAATGGTCACTGGAAGCGGAAATGCCCTGAATATTTGGTGGATAAGAAGGATGGAAAAGTGAACAAGGGTATATTTGATATACAGGTTATTGATGTGTTCCTTACTAGAGTTTATAGTAGCCCCTAAGTATTTGATACTTGTTCGGTTGCTAAAAATTAGTAACTCGAAACAGGAGTTACAGAATAAACAGAGACTAGTTGAGGGTGAAGTGACAATGAGTGTCGGAACTAGTTCCAAAATTGATATGATCATCATCGCACACTCCCTATACTTTCGGGATTAGTGTTAAACCTAAATAAATGTTATTTGGCGTTTGCGTTGAGCATAAATATGATTTGATCATGTTTATTGCAATACGGTTAGTCATTTAAAGTCAGAGAATAATTGTTGTTCTGTTTACATGAATAAAACCTTCGATGGTCATACACCCAATGAAAATAGTTTATTGGATCTCGATCATAGTGATACACATATTCATAATATTGATGCCAAAAAGATGCAAAGTTTATAATGATAGTGCAACTTATTTGTGGCACTGCCGTTTGGGCAGATCGGTGTAAAGCGCATGAAGAAACTCCATAAAGATGGATTTTTGGAATCACTTGGTTATGAATCATTTGATTATTGCGAACCCGTGCCTTTTGGGCAAGATGACTAAAACTCTGTTCTCCGTAACAATGGAACGAGCTAGTGACTTATTGGAAATAATACATACTGATGTATGCGGTCCAATGAGTGTTGATGCTCGTGGTGGGTATCGTTATTTTCTGACCTTCACAAGATGATTTGAGCAGATATGAGTATATCTACTTAATGAAGCACAAGTCTGAAACATTTGAAAAGTTCAAAGAATTTCAGAGTGAAGTGGAGAATCATCGTAACAAGAAAATAAAGTTTCTGCGATTTGATCACGAAGACAAATATTTGAGTTACGAGTTTGGTCTTCAATTAAAACAATGTGGAATAGTTTCACAAACTCATGCCACCTAGAACACCACAGCTTAATGGTGTGTCCGAACGTCATAACCGTACTTTATTGGATATAGTGCAATCTATGATGTCTCTTACCGACTTACCACTATCATTTTGGGGTTATGCATTAGAGACAGCTGCATTCACTTTAAATAGGGCACCATCAAAATCCTTGAGACGACGCCTTACGAACTGTGGTTTGGCAAGAAACCAAAGTTGTCGTTTCATAAAAGTTTGGGGCTACGATGCTTATGTGAAAAAAAATTCAACCTGATAAGGTCGAACCAAAATCGGAGAAGTGCTTCTTCATAGGATACCCAAAAAGAGACTGTTGGGTACACCTTCTATCACAGATCCGAAGGCAAGATATTCGTTGCTAAAAGTGGATCCTTTCTAGAGAAGGAGTTTCTCTCAAAAGAAGTGAGTGGGAGGAAAGTAGAACTTGATGAGGTAATTGTACCTTCCCCCTTATTGGAAAGCAGTTCATCACAGAAATCAGTTCCAGTGATTCCTACACCAATTAGTGAGGAAGTTAATGATGATGATCATGAAACTTCAGATCAAGTTGCTACCAGATCTCGTAGGTCTTCCAGAGTAAAGATCCGCACCAGAGTGGTACGGTAATCCTATTCTAAAGTCATGTTACTAGACCATGATGAACCTACAAACTATGAGGAAGCGATGATGAGCCCAGATTCCGCGAAATGGCTTGAGGCCATGAAATTTGAGATGGGATCCATGTATGAGAACAATTGTGGAATTTGGTTGTCTTGCCCGATGATTGGCAAGCCATAGAAAATAAATGGATCTTCAAAGAGGAAGACGGACACTGATAGTAGTGTTACTATCTACAAAGCTCGACTTGTTGCGAAAGGTTTTCGACAAGTTCAAAGGTGTTGAATACGATGAGATTTTCTCACTCGTAACGATGCTTAAGTCTATCCGAATCATGTTAGCAATTGCCACATTTTATGAAATCTAGCAAATGGATGTCAAAAACTGCATTCCTGAATGGATTTCTGGAAGAAGATTTGTATATGATGCAACCAGAAGGTTTTGTCGATCCGAAAGGTGCTAACAAAATATGCAAGCTCCAGCGATCCATCAATGGACTGGTGCAAGCATCTCGGAGTCGGAATATACGCTTTGATGGGTTGAACAAAGCATATGGTTTTATACAGACTTTTGGAAAGGCCTGTATTTACAAGAAAGTGAGTGGGAGCACTACAGCCTTTTTGATAAGTATATGTGAATGACATATTATTGATCGGAAATGATGTAGAATTTTCTGGAAAGCATAAAGGAGTGTTTGAAAGGAGTTTTTCAAAGAAAGGCCTCAGTAAAACTACTTACATATTGGGCATCAAGATCTATTGAGATAGATCAAGATGCTTGATAAGATTTTCAATTAGTACATACCTTGACAAGATTTTGAAGTAGTTCAAAATGGAACAGTCAAAGAAAGAGTTCTTGTCTGTGATGCAAAGGTGTGAAGTTGAGTAAGACTCAAATCCCGACCATGGCAGAAAATAGAAAGAGAATGAAAAGTCATTCCCTATGCCTCGGTCATAGGTTCTATAAAATATGCTATGCTGTGTACCGGACCTATTGTATACGTTGCTCTGAGTTTGGCCAGGGAGTTCAATTTTGATCTAGGAGTAGATCACTCGACAGCGGTCAAGAATATCCTTAGTGAGGACTAAGTAAATACTTCTCGATTATGGAGGTGATAAAAGAGCCCATCGTAAAGAGTTACATCGGTGCAAGCTTTTACACCGACCTAGATGACTCTAAGTCTCAATCTGGATACATATTGAAAGTGGGGGCAATTAGCTAGAGTAGCTCAGTGCAGATCATTATAGACATAGAATATTTTGCAAAATACATACGGCTCTGAATGTGACAGACCCGTTGACTAAACTTCTCTCATGAGCAAAACATGATCATACCTTAATACTCTTTGGGTGTTAATCACATAGCGATGTGAACTAGATTATTGACTCTAGTATACCCTTTGGGTGCTGATCACATGACGATGTGAACTATGGGTATTAATCACATACAGATGTGAATATTGGTGTTAAATCACATGGTGATGTGAACTAGATTATTGACTCTAGTGCAAGAGGGAGACTGTAGGATATATGCCCTAGAGGCAATAATAAAGTTATTGTTTATTTCCTTATTTCATGATAAATGTTTATTATTCATGCTAGAATTGTATTAACCGGAAACATAATACATGTGTGAATACATAGACAAACATAGTGTCACTAGTATGCCTCTACTTGACTAGCTCGTTGATCAAAGATGGTTGTGTTTCCTAGCCATAGACATGAGTTGTCATTTGATTAACGGGATCACATCATTAGGAGAATGATGTGATTGACTTGACCCATTCCGTTAGCTTAGCACTTGATCGTTTAGTATGTTGCTATTGCTTTCTTCATGACTTATACATGTTCCTACAACTATGAGATTATGCAACTCCCGTTTACCGGAGGAACACTTTGTGTGCTACCAAACATCACAACGTAACTGGGTGATTATAAAGGAGCTCTATAGGTGTCTCCGAAGGTACAAGTTGGGTTGGCGTATTTCGAGATTAGGATTTGTCACTCCGATTGTTGGAGAGGTATCTCTGGGCCCACTCGGTAATGCACATCACTATAAGCCTTGCAAGCATTGCAACTAATGAGTTAGTTGCGAGATGACGTATTACGGAACGAGTAAAGAGACTTGCCGATAACGAGATTGAACTAGGTATTCGGATACCGACAATCGAATCTCGGGGAAGTAACATACTGATGACAAAGGGAACAACGTATGTTGTTATGCGGTTTGACCGATAAAGATCTTCGTAGAATATGTAGGAGCCAATATGAGCATCCAGGTTCCGTTATTGGTTATTGACCGGAAACGTGTCTCGGTCATGTCTACATAGTTCTCGAACCCGTAGGGTCCGCACGCTTAAGGTTTCGATGACAGTTATATTATGAGTTTATTTGTTTTGATGTACCGAAGGAGTTCGGAGTCCCGGATGAGATCGGGGACATGACGAGGAGTCTCGAAATGGTTGAGACATAAAGATCGATATATTGGACGACTATATTCGGACTTCGGAAAGGTTCCGAGTGATTCAGGTATTTTTTGGAGTACCAGAGAGTTACGGGAATTCGCCGGGGAGTATATGGGCCTTATTGGGTCATACGGGAATAGAGGAGAGAGGCCAAAAGGAAGGAGGCGTGCAGCCCCCCTCTCGTCCGAATTGGACAAGGGGTGCAGCCCCCTTTTCCTTTTTCCTCTCCCCCTCTTTCCTTCTCTCCTGCTCCAACAAGGGAAGGAGGAGTCCTACTCCCGGTGGGAGTAGGACTTCCCCCTTGGCGCGCCCTCCTCCTAGGCCGACCGCCTTCCCCCTTGCTCCTTTATATACGGGGACAGGGGAGCACCCCATAGACACAACAATTTATCCCTTGGATCTCTTAGCCATGTGCGGTGCCCCCCACCACCATAGTCCACCTCGATAATATCGTAGCGGTGTTTAGGTGAAGCCCTGTGTCGGTAGAAGATCATCATCGTCACCACGCCGTCATGCTGACGGAACTCTCCCTCTACACTCGGCTAGATCGGAGTTCGAGGGACGTCATCGAGCTGAACGTGTGCAAGAACTCGGAGGTGTCGTGCTTTCGGTGCTTGATCGGTCGCGCCGTGAAGATGTACGACTACATCAACAGCGTTGTGCTAACGCTTCCGCTTATGGTCTACGAGGGTACGTGGACAACACTCTCCCCTCTCGTTGTTATGCATCACCATGATCTTGCGTGTGCGTAGGAAATTTTTGAATTTGCTACGTTCCCCAACAACAACTCCTTGCTCGTTGAAACCATGCAGAGGGAGATTGATGAGAAAACGCATGAGAAGGATGGGGGCTCTTCGAACTGGATTGTTCCCATGAATCCTGTTGCCACTGGGTCTACTATCCAAGATATTCAGGTGACAAATGCTGCTCATAACAAAAACCCTATGCCTTGTCAAACTGTTTCTAACTCATCTCATATTGTGGAGGTGACGGGTGCGGCGGACCCTGGGCTAAAATCTTCAAGCAACTACATGGTACAACTCTCACCGTCTGAAAGTGTGGAGGAAATCATACTTACCCCTCCACTAGCGGCTGAGGCTCCATTAAGATTCAGCAAACGTAATGCTTCTGGGATTGAGGACAAGATGGAGGACAAGGCCAAAAAACTTGCTAGCAAGAAAAATCTGGAAGGTAACATTTCACCTGCTCACAAAAATTCCTTTGCTGTCCTATCTAATAATGAGTTGATTAGTAGGGCTAATAAGATGGGGGTAGATATACCTGATGATGATTTTACTGCTGTTGATATTGTTAGAGAACTAGAATGTGCTCGAAGAGAATTAGATGACAAAAAGAAGAATGATACCACAAGTCAGGTGCAAGATGATTTGGTTGTGGTTGATGGTTTGGGTAGGAACACCCCTATGAATTTAGAGTGGCTAGACCAAGAAGAACATATATATGAGCATATATCTTTGGTTAAATCTAAAAAGAAAAAGCAACATAAATCTGCTGTGAAGGTTTCTAGACCTGTGACTAGGAACCAGAAGAAAAAGAATTCTGATAGTGATCCTGTAGGTAACCTTTCCCCGTCCCATGGCAGGGTTACTCGAGCCAAATTCCATAAGAAGCGTTCCAAATGAGAGGCCTCATTTGGAACTGTCGAGGGGTAGGCAAGAAAGGAATGGCCACCTACCTCTCAGACATGATCAGTGACCATTCCCTGGATTTTTTGGGGTTGCGGGAAACTATGAAGAAAGACTTCACTCCTAAATGCTTGAGGAGGATTGATCCCTCTGACATCTTTCATTGGGACTGGGTGCCTTTTGTAGGTAAATTTGGGGGTATCCTATGTGGTGCGAGGAGAGATACCTTAGATGTAGTTTCCTGTTCTAAAGTCAAATATGTGCTTCAAATGGTGCTTTATGACAAAAAGAAAAAATTCCAGTGGGGGTTGCTAGTGGTTTATGGGTCGGCACATGATGAATTCAAAAATGAGTTCTTGATTGAATTGGCTGCTTCTTGTAGTAGCATGAGTATTCCCTACATAGTGGGGGGAGACTTTAACATATTGAGACACCCTGGAGAGAAGAATTAAAAAATGGTGAACAACAAAGCTTTTGACATTTTCAACTCCATCATCAATACTCTAGCCCTTCGGGAGATCCATATTAGTGGGGGTAAATATACCTGGACCAACAATCAGGCTCACCCCACTCTAGAAAAGCTAGATCGTATCCTGATGTCTGAAAGTTGGGAAGATGCTTTCCCAATGGTCTCTGTAAGGAAATTAGTTCGTGAAATCTCTGACCATAATCCCTTGTTGCTCTCCTCTGGGGAAGAAGGGCGTGATGCACCTAAACCTCGAGGGTTTCGTTTTGATCTTTCCTGGATAAAATATGACAACTTCTTGCCCACTGTTGCGAGAATCTGGGCAAGAAAAGTCGCATCGTCTGACCCAATAGATGTCTTAAATATCAAGTTGAAGAGATTTATGACCTGCTTTAAAGGGCGGGGTTCGGACAGGTATGGGCACGATAAGAAAAGAAAAGAGGAGTTACGCATGGAATTGTCCATACTGGAGGAACTAGAAGAGGAGGATACGTTGCCCCTCGGAAAGTTGATATTAGTGCTGAGCTTTATGAGATCTTGGTGAACGAGGAATTTTTTTGGCTCCAACAATCCCACGAGCGCTGGCTCCTCAAAGGGGATTTGAACACTGACTATTATCATAAAATTGCCAATGGGCGAAAACGCAAAACACTATCCAATCACTCAGGGTGGGGGAGACAATGATTGACAGCACGGATAACCTAATCTCCCATGCTACGGAGTTTTACAAAGAATTATTTGGCCCAGCCCCTGGTAACCAACTCCACCTTGATCCGGACACTTGGTCGGATGAGGAGAAATTAAATGAGAAGGACAACTATGACCTTTCCCGTGCTTTCACGAAGCAGGAGGTCAAGGAGGCTTTATTTGATATGGCTCCCAATAGAGCTCCTGGACCTGATAATATTCCAGCTGAATTCTATCAGGTGTGCTGGGACATCATCAAAAATGCCATCATCGCCTTGTTCGAACATTTCCACCAAGGGAAGCTGGATGTGCAATGGCTTAACTACAGGATTATTACTCTTCTCCCAAAAATCTCTGGGGCTGAGAAAATCCAGCAATACAAACCCATATGCCTATTGAGATGCCCATATAAACTGATTACTAAAGTGCTTGATCATAGAGTAGCTATCTACGCAGATAAACTCATTAGCTCTACTCAGAATGCCTTTGTGAAAGGTAGAAACATTATGGATGGTGTCATGTCCCTGCATGAAATTCTTAACTACACCTATGTTAAGAAAAGAGTGGGAATTGTCCTCAAACTGGACTTTGAAAAAGCCTATGACAAAGTTAATTGGGACTTTCTTTTAGAGTGTCACAAGATGCGGGGGTTTAGTGATACTTGGTGAGGATGGACTAAGCAAATCCTTTATGATGGGACTGTTAGTATTAAACTCAACAATAATGTTGGTCCATATTTTCAAAGCAAAAAAGGGGTCCGCCAGGGGGACCCTCACTCTCCATTTTTGTTTAACTTGGTTGTTGAGTGCCTCACAAAAATGATTAAAAACGCCCAGAAAACAAGCTGATTGTGGGCCTAGCTTCGGATCTTATTCCTGATGGGGTGGCAGTCCTTCAATACGCAAACGATACCATCATCTGCATAGAAGATGACAATGATAAAGCAATCAACCTGAAGTTGTTGCTATACATGTTTGAAATGATGTCTGGCCTGAAAGTCAACTTTCAAAAGAGCGAAATTCTTACTGTAGGTGGGGATGAGGCTATTGTTAATAAATATGCTGAGATATTCGACTGTGAGGTTGGCAGTTTCCCACTTAGATACCTGGGCATGCCTGTCAGTTATGCTAACCTGAAAATCACTGACTGGGAATTCATTGTTAGTAAATACTTGAAGAGGTTCGAAGCTTGGGTTGGCAATGCTGCCTCGATGGGGGGGGGGGAGACATACCGTTCTTGACTCTGTGGTTACACAGATTTCCTTATACCACATGTCGATGTGGCTTATGAGCAAAACCTTTATTGAAAGGTTAAACAAACACAGACGCCGGTTCTTCTGGCAAGGGTGTAATAAAAAGAAAAGATACCACCTTGTCAAGTGGAGTAGAATATGTAGATCCAGAGACAAAGGGGGTTTAGGCATAAAAGACCTCCGGAAATAAAATATTAGCCTCATGGTTAAATGGTGGTGGAAGTTGGAGACTCAAAATGGGTTGTGGCAGGATATCGTTCATGCCAGATATCTTCGCAACAAATCTGTGGCTGAAGTGACTCCCAAATTCTCTAACTCACCATGCTGGAAAAGCCTGCTTAAAGTGAAAGACATCTATATGTTGGGCAGGAAAACTGAGATTGGGGCCGGAAACTTAATTAGATTGTGGAAGGACCCAATGAATGGACTGCTCCCACTGCGGGACCAATACCCACGCTTTTTTGAGATTTGCAATCGTCCGGATAGTACCTTGGACAAGATAAATGAACTTGAGACCACTTATGTCTTCAGGCGCAGGCTTACCCCTGAACTGTCTAAACAGTGGGAAGTCTTGCGTGCTGCAATTAAAAACATTCCTCTGACTAAGAAGGATGACCGAGTAGTTTGGGGCCTAAACCAAAATGGCAAGTTCACCACCAAATCGGTTTATAAGATGCTAGAAAAACCCCTTAGTGGGTGTCATTATCGATGGATTTGGAAAGCCAAAATCCCTCTGAAAATTAAAATCTTTCTCTGGCAGTTATCGCAGAACACGGTGCTTACGAGGCAAGTGATGAAAAACAGAAAATGGTCGGGAAACCCGTGCTGCTCTTTTTGCAGAGGGGTGGAGACAGCTCAACACCTCTTTTTTACCTGCCCAGTCACTAGGGTTGTCTGGCGCTCCATCGGGGTGGTGCTGGGCACTTACAAATGCCCCCAAAACTACTGGCAATATTTCGTATGGTGTCACAAATTCCTTACCAGGAAAAAGTCTTTTTACATGGTGGGCCTAGCTGCCACTTGCTGGGCGATTTGGTTGGCGCGCAATCGGGCCACTTTTGAAAAGAAGCAAATTAAGACTCCTTTTGAGATTGTGTTTTCTATGTGCTCTTTTCTGCTCTATTGGACAGGTCGGCAACAAGGGGATGCCGCCAGGGAGCTGCGCACAGGAGCGGAGATGATCAGGGCTAGCACAATGCAGCTGATGGAGCTGTGTGATGCCGCCAAGCAAACAATACAGGGTGCCTGATGCTTTTGTGGCTCTGCAACTGAAGGGATGGTTGGATCGAGTCGTCTACCTTTTGGCGCTCTCTTCCCGGAGCAGATGTCTACCCCAGCTGGCTAATTACTTCTATGTCTGCTCTAGTTTGGTCTTTTGAGTTTGTAATAGGATAGACTTTATGTCGTGCTACTCAGGGTTTCGCCCCACAACATTCGTTTCGACGACGAGCGAGTGTGGTGGGTTTCCTGGTAGTGCGGGAACTCGCTCTATCTGTTTCCTTTCTCTTGACTTCTCTGTTTGGAACTAGTTGTATTTCCGTTCTATGCAATGGAAAGGGGTAAAGCCCGGTTCTAAAAAAAAGATACTCCTCTCCTCTTCGTGGACGGAGCGAGAGCCGAGAGGACAGGTACGGAGGTTATAGGTGCCTACACTTTTATACAAGAAAAAATCGGATAGACACTAGTATGAAAAGCAGTCCAGATCAGCACCGGTGGAAAAGAAGTCGGATGTGTGCGGGACGGTAACGGCCCAAGCGTTAGCGGAAGAATGTAGACCAAGCCCGTGAGCAAAAGAACGTTCTAATAAGGAATTTTGACGAAAATTTTTAGTGCGTACCCCAAATTAGTACCACCTCATTTATATTATGATTTTGTCCATATAATTTGTAAAAGCTTATTATGACATGAGAAGAAAGCGTATTGTGACGGTGAACCCGGCAAAGTCAATCCGTGCTTTATTATTAGGGAGAGATTGTGAGCTCAATTTGCATATAAATCAAATAAACTACCACATATAATTCCTCCCAAATTACTAAAACCCACAAATTAATCACTATACAGAGCATTGGAAGAGCTAATTAAGCAATGAGAAATGAAAGAACAAAGTTGCTAACCTTTGTGATCATTTGAATGGATGGGGCCTTTAAATCTTGACAAAATTTGGGCAAAATGTGTGATGAGCTCGAGGAAGAGGTGAAGAACAGAGGAGAGAAAGGAATGAAAGGGGAAGAACAGAGAGCTCAGGCTGGACGAAGGGGTTTATATAGAGGCATCTTCATTCCCGCTTGGTTATACGAACCGGGACTACAGATACATCTCTAGTCCTGGTTCGTGCCACGAACCGGGACTAAAGGTGTTGATGGGGCCGCAGCCTGCCACCACCTCTTTAGTACCGGTTTGTGGCATGAACCGGTACTAGAGGTTCGCCACGAACCGGGACTAATGACCATCGTCCGCCTAGGCGTTGGAACCGGCACTAATGGTCACATTAGTGCACTTACAAACCGAGACTAATGAGCTTCACGTTAAGCCCTTTTTCTACTAGTGACTTGTTGAAAATTATACTCGAGATAAGTAATGATCTGAATGTCGTTGTGCAAAGGAAGGATTAAGACATTGTGAATGGCGTGTCATATATTTGTACAACCAAAAAAGACTATAGAAAATGAGAAACCAAGGTTGGGAAATGTATCTTCTATATCTAAATAGCGGGCCCTCACTAACATATACTCTCGACATGCACACATGCTACCTCATCATTAAAACATGCATTGAAAAGATCGACCTCAACATCAAAGGCCCACCTCAATTAATTATACAATATATGTGTTTTTAGTTTTAGTTCATGTATTTTTCATCCAAATATTCATTCTCAAAATTATCAATATCATGAGAGCATATTGCAACCAATTCCCACCCGCACGGGGAATCATCTAGTTTCATATATCTCATATCTCCATTTTTTTCAGGACCCATCAAGTCGTCTTATCCAAATATTTAGGAAGAACTGAAGATAACACGAATTTTGAATGCTTGAAGGATCCTTTCCACAACAAGGTTGAGATTAAATTGCATGCTTTATCTGGTAGGATAAGTGTTGATAGAGCTGCTGCCTCTTATAAATCAGCTTCATACCAGACTTCCACTAAGATCTGATATTAGTATGCTGATGATAAAGCTGCAACTTCTTCCAAATATGGTTTTCTGCCAATACACTTACAGAGTCATTGCATCAACCTAAATCATCTGCACAAGCTTCTCACAACTCTTTTATTCTCACAACTCATGTGTTTACAAAGGTTCATGCATCCGATCCAACCTCTTTTCCATCCGACAAGAATTGCTCCTTGATAGATGGATCTGCATGCAACTCGCGTTCAAATCCATCTTAGAACCGAAGAATTAGGAAATCGATCAAACATCAAATCTGCTCGGCTGGAATCGAACTATTGCATTAAATTCCATCGAGACATGGATTTACAATCGTTTTACAAGAGAGTTGTATCTAAATCGATCTTGGAATCAAAACAGCATTCATACGAGCCCTAGAACACGTCGGGGCCACGGTAGGCCGCCGGGAAGCGGCTGGCCTCGGCGTCGCGCAGCTGGAGTCCGAGCGCGTAGTTGGCCATCTCCAGCTCGGCCACCTTCTTCTTCATCGCCGCCGCGGCGCGCTCCGTCTCCTCGTACCGCCTCTGCTGCACCATGACGCCGCGCTTAAGCACCGACCCGTCGCGCTCCGCCGCTGCTGCACGCTGTGCCAGCGCTGCGTTCTCCTCGCGCAGTGTCGCCCCCTCCGTCGCGCCGCGCTCCGCCTGCTCCCTCAGCGCGGCGTTCTCCTCGCGTAGCCTTGCCAGCTCCGTGGCGGCCTCCCGCACGGCGCGCTCGGTTCCGGCGTTCCTGATCACCCCCAGCATCCATGTCGACCGGTTCTTGGCGTCGGCCACGTTGGTCGCCGCCGCCATCTGCTCCAAGAGCAAGCCGGCGCAGCACTCATCGTCGTCCGCCGCGTGCGCGAGGCGGGAGGCCAGCTCGTCCTTGGCCAGATGGGTGTGGTACGCCTGCACGGCGGCGTGCAGGTCGCGGCCCGAGGCGGTGAAGCAGGCCTCCAGGCCCCTCAGGTCGGCGTTCGGGAATATGAGGCGGAGGGCGTCGAGCGGGTCGAACGCCAGAGACGTGGGCGGCGCCGGGGCCATGGAGCCTGGGCATGGCGTGACGCGGCCGCGCTTGCAGAGGTGGGGCGGCGCCGGGGACGGCTCGTCGAGGAACGCGGCGGCGCAGCGCTTGCGCGTCTCCACGATGGCGGCCATGGTGTTGGATCGCAAGTCGTGAGCGTGCTCAGCGGTGTCCCGGGTCCCGCTACTTATGGACGCGGTGGCGGTGGAGCCTGAAACGGATCCGAAGTCGCGTCACGCCCCAAGTTTACGTCGGTCGGGGCGTTTTGATCGCGGATACGAACCAAAGAAAAACTGTGATGCAAAGAATTAGGAAGCTGCTGTGTGCCTGTGTCTCGAAATCTCCTGCTTTCGGACGTATTGGCATGAATATTTTTTTCCTAAAATCTTAAAAGTGCACGCGCACTATTTAGTCGAACCGAGCGGCCGCGCCTCGACCACTCCTTCCCTGCGCATCCTACGGCCCACGAGAGTCAGGTGCTTTTTTGTCGGGTTCGTATCTGTCCCTCTCGTCCTTTTTGCATCCCCGCACCACTCCACCGCCGCCGCTCTCCCTAGATCCCACCCTCCACGAAATCCACCTCCGAATCCATCCGAACAGCCCCAAACGCAGTCGCGTGCGCAAAACCGGACGGATCCGAGCAGCTACGTGTGCCGGATCCACCCGTCCCACTTCTTCATGTGGAGCTCCGCTGCCTGGATTCCTTCCCGACGCCGGCGAGTCCTGCGCCGCTGCCCCTCGCGCCCCTCAAGTGTGACGCCGTCCGGAGCTCCTACGGCACCTATGAAGGAGGAGAAGGGAGGAGTGGTCGCCGTGAGGTCGGGGCATGGCTGCAGCGGCTGGGAGAGGAGGAAACACGAGTTTGGATCTAGCTGGAGCAGCCAGAGTAGAAGGAAGCACAGACGCAGAAGGGGGGAAGGGACCTTGTCGTCGATCTGGAGCAAGATTGTGGCGGCTGCTTGCATTCGTTTGTGGGGAATTTGCTGCTGCTGCTTGGGTTGCTTATTGTGCGGCTGCTTGCGTTCGTTTGTGGGGAATTTGCCGCTGCTGCTTGGGTTGCTTATTGTGCGGCCGCTGCTTGTGTTCGTTTGTGGGGAATTTAGCAAAACGAGCACGTAATGGAGTTTGCCGCTGCTTTCTTTTGCTTCCTGGAGCTCCTGTTGCCCCCGAGCTTTCTGGAGCGGCTACACATCATAGTGGTGGTGCTCGGTTACGGACAACCTCAAGCTTGAGATGGCTGTCACGGGTTAGAAGTGTTGAACCGACATCCCCCTCTGGTCATTGTTGCCCCCGAGCTCCTGTTAATTTTCTGGAAGTCTTATATTCAGCTACTTTATGCTCAATTGGCTTGTAATGTAATCTAATTGCACACATATTGATGCTTAGTTGGTTTGTAATGTAGTATAATTGCACACACATTAATGTTTAGTTGGCAGAACGACTAGTTGCACACACATCGATATTTAGTTGGCAGGAAGACTATTCGCACATACATTGATGTTTAGTTGGCTTGTAATATAGTCTAGTTGCACAGACATTGATGTTTAGTTGGCACAAACACTAGTTGCACACACATCTGCTCAGTTGGCTTTTAATTTAGTCTAGTTGCACACATATTAATGTTTAGTTGGCAGGACACTAGTTGCACACATATATACGTAATTGACGCGACAATGTAGTCTAGTTGCGCACACATTGATATTTAGTTGGCAGAAAGACTAGTTGCACACACATATGCTCGGTTGGCGCGGCAATATAGTCTAGTTGCACACACATTGATGTTTAGTTGGCAGGACTATTGGCACACACATACGTTCAGTTGGCGCGGCAATGTAGTCTAGTTGCACACACGTTGATGTTTAGTTGGCGGGAATATTTAGCGCACACATATGCTCAGTTGGCGCGGCAATGTAGTATAGTTACGCACACATTGATGTTTAGTTGGCAGGAAGACTAGTTCTTCAAAACATCCCCATGCGGGGTCTACTTTTGATGAGCACGTCGTGATGGTTTCAACAGTGAAAACGGATCTAAATTTCGACACGTGATTTAGAAGATATGTCTTTTATAAAAAACAAAAATCAATGCACAAGAGACGAACACAAGAAACATTAATGCAGCGGCATGCAGGAATTCATCATGAGAAGAGACCACATAGGATGATTAATTAGCAGTGTACTTTTTATCACTTTTGAAGTACAGTAATTTTACCTTTTTAGTATACGACAAAGACTAGACATGCTGTGATAACCCACAAGTGTAGGGGATCGCAACAGTTTTCGATAAGTAAGAGTGTCGAACCCAACAAGGAGCTAAAGGTAGAATAAATATTCCTTCAAGTTCTATCGACCACCGATACAACTCTACGCACGCTTCACGTTCGCTTTACCTGGAACAAGTATGAAATTAGAAGTACTTTGTAGGTGTTGTTGGATAGCTTTGCAAGATAATAAATAGCAAGTAAATAAAAACTAGGGGCTGTTTAGATAAAGATGCAATAAAGTAAATATAGCAAGTGTGGAAAAGTGGTGGTAGGAGTTATGTAATTGTCCCTAGGCAATTGACTACGTTATTAGACCGGTAATCACTATTGCAATTCTATTTGAGGGAGAGACATAAGCTAACATACTTTCTCTTCTTGGATCATATGCACTAATGATTGGAACTCTAGCAAGCATCCGCAACTACTAAAGATTCATTAAGTTAAAACCCAACCATAGCATTAAAGCATCAAGTCCTCTTTATGTTGGGGAACGTAGTAATTTCAAAAAAAATTCTACGCACACACAAGATCATGGTGATGCATAGCAACGAGAGGGGAGAGTGTTGTCCACGTACCCTCGTAGACCGAAAGCGGAAGCGTTAGAACAACGCGGTTGATGTAGTCGTACGTCTTCACGGCCCGACCGATCAAGCACCGAAACTACGGCACCTCCGAGTTCTAGCACATATTCAGCTCGATGACGTCCCTCGAACTCCGATCCAGCCGAGTGTCGAGGGAGAGTTCCGTCAGCACGACGGCGTGGTGATGATCTTGATGTACTACCGACGCAGGGCTTCGCCTAAGCACCGCTACGATATTATCGAGGTGGATTATGATGGAGGGGGGCACCGCACACGGCTAAGAGATCCAAGGGATCAATTGTTGTTGTCTAGAGGTGCCCCCTGCCCCCGTATATAAAGGAGCAAGGGGGAAGGGGCGGCCAGCCTAGGAGGGGCGCGCCAAGGGGAGTCCTACTCCCACCGGGAGTAGGACTCCCTCCTTCCTTGTTGGAGTAGGAGAAGGGGGAAAGAAGGGGAGAGGAGGAAGGAAAAAGGGGCCGCACCCCTTGTCCAATTCGGACTAGAGGGGGGCTGCGCGCCTCCTTCCTTTTGGCCTCTCTCCTCTATTCCCGTATGGCCCAATAAGGCCCATATACTCCCCGGCGAATTCCCGTAACTCCGGTACTCCGAAAAATACCCGAATCACTCGAAACCTTTCCGAACTCCGAATATAGTCGTCCAATATATAGATCTTTACGTCTCGACCATTTCGAGACTCCTCGTCATGTCCCCGATCTCATCCGGGACTCCGAACTCCTTCGGTACATCAAAACTCATAAACTCATAATATAACTGTCATCGAAACCTTAAGCGTGCGGACCCTACGGGTTCGAGAACAATGTAGACATGACCTAGAACTATTCTCGGTCAATAACCAATAGCGGAACCTGGATGCTCATATTGGCTCTCACATATTCTACGAAGATCTTTATCGGTCAAACCGCATAACAACATACGCTGGTCCCTTTGTCATCAGCATGTTACTTGCCCGAGATTCGATCGTCGGTATCCAATACCTAGTTCAATCTCGTTACCGGCAAGTCTCTTTACTCGTTACATAATGCATCATTCCGTAACTAACTCATTAGCTACATTGCTTGCAAGGCTTATAGTGATGTGCATTACCGAGAGGGCCCAGAGATACCTCTTCGACAATCGGAGTGACAAAACCTAATCTCGAAATACGCCAACCCAACATGTACCTTTGGAGACACCTGTAGTACTCCTTTATAATCACCCAGTTACGTTGTGACGTTTGGTAGCACCCAAAGTGTTCCTCCGGTAAACGGGAGTTGCATAATCTCATAGTTACAGAAACATGTATAAGTCATGAAGAAAGCAATAACAATATACTAAACGATCAAGTGCTAGGCTAACGGAATGGGTCATGTCAATCACATCATTCTCCTAATGATGTGATCCCATTAATCAAATGACAACACATGTCTATGGTTAGGAAACATAACCATCTTTGATTAATGAGCTAGTCAAGTAGAGGCATACTAGTGACTATATGTTTGTCTATGTATTCACACATGTATCATGTTTCCGGTTAATACAATTCTAGCATGAATAATAAACATTTATCATGATATGAGGAAATAAATAATAACTTTATTATTGCCTCTAGGGCATATTTCCTTCAGTCTCCCACTTGCACTAGAGTCAATAATCTAGTTCACATCATCATGTGATTTAACACCAATATTCATATCTGTATATGATTAACACCCATAGTTCACATCGTCATGTGATCAACACCCAAAGAGTTTACTAGAGTCAATAATCTAGTTCACATCGCTGTGTGATTAACACCCAAAGAGTACTAAGGTATGATCATGTTTTGCTCGTGAGAGAAGTTTAGTCTACGGGTCTGTCACATTCAGAGCCGTATGTATTTTGCAAATATTCTATGTCTACAATGCTCTGCATGGAGCTACTCTAGCTAATTGCTCCCACTTTCAATATGTATCCAGATTGAGACTTAGAGTCATCTGGATTGGTGTAAAAGCTTGCACTGATGTAACTTTTTACGACGGGCTCTTTTATCACCTCCATAATCGAGAAGTATTTCCTTGGTCCTCACTAAGGATATTCTTGACCACTGTCCAGTGATCTACTATTAGATCAAAATTGTATTCCTTTGTCAAACACAGAGCAAGGTATACAATAGGTCTTGTTTACAGCATAGCATACTTTATAGAACCTATGACTGAGGCATAGGAAATGACTTTTCATTCTCTTTCTATCTTCTGCCGTGGTCGGGCTTTGAGTCTTACTCAATTTCACACCTTGCAGCACAGGCAAGAACTCTTTCTTTGACTGTTCCATTTTGAACTATTTCAAAATCTTGTCAAGGTATGTACTCATTGAAAATCTTATCAAGCGTCTTGATCTATCTCAATAGATCTTGATGCTTAATATGTAAGCAGCTTCACTGAGGTCTTTCTTTGAAAAACTCCTTTCAAACACTCCTTTATGCTTTGCAGAATAATTCTACATTATTTCCGATCAACAATATGTCATTCACATATACTTATCAGAAATGTTGTAGTGCTCCCACTCACTTTCTTGTAAATACAGGTCTTTCCAAAAGTTCGTATAAAACCATATGCTTTGATCAACTCATCAAAGCGTATATTCCAACTCCGAGATGCTTGCACCAGTCCATTGATGGATTGCTGGAGCTTGCACACTTTGTTAGCATCTTTAGGATTGACAAAAACTTTCTGGTTGCATAATATACAACTCTTCTTTAATAAATCCATTAAGGAATGCAGTTTTGACATCCATTTGCCAGATTTCATAAAATGTGGCAATTGCTAACATGATTCAGACGGACTTAAGCTTCGATACGAGTGAGAAAATCTCATCATATTCAATACCTTGAACTTGTTGAAAACCTTTCGCAACAAGTCGAGCTTAGTAGATAGTAACACTACTATCAGTGTCTGTCTTCCTCTTGAAGATCCATTTATTTAACATGGCTTGCTGATCATCGAGCAAGTCAATCAAAGTCCATACTTTGTTCTCATACATGGATCATATCTCAGATTTTATGGCCTCAAGCCATTTCGTGGAATCTGGGCTCATCATCGCTTCCTCATAGTTCGTAGGTTCATCATGGTCTAGTAACATGACTTCCAGAACAGGATTACCGTACCACTCTGGTGCGGATCTTACTCTGGAAGACCTACGAGGTTCGGTAGTAACTTGATCTGAAGCTTCATGATCATCATCATTAACTTCCTCACTAATCGGTGTAGGCATCACTGGAACTGATTTCTGTGATGAACTACTTTCCAATTTGGGAGAAGGTACAATTACCTTATCAAGTTCTACTTTCCTCCCACTCACTTCTTTCGAGAGAAACTCCTTCTCTAGAAAGGATCCATCTTAGCAACGAATCTTGCTTTCGGATCTGTGATAGAAGGTGTACCCAATAGTTACCTTTGGGTATTCTATGAAGACGCACTTCTCCGATTTGGGTTCGAGCTTATCAGGTGAAAACTTTTTTACATAAGCATCGCAACCCCAAACTTTAAGAAACGACAACTTTGGTTTCTCGCCAAACCACAGTTCATAAGGCGTCGTCTCAACGGATTTTGATGGTGCCCTTTTTAAAGTGAATGCAACTGTCTCTAATGCATAACCCCAAAACGATAGTGGTAAATTGGTAAGATACATCATAGATCGCACTATATCCAATAAAGTACTGTTATGATGTTCGGACACACCATTAAGCCATGGTGTTCCAGGTGGCATGAGTTTGTGAAACTATTCCACATTGTTTTAATTGAAGACCAAACTCGTAATTCAAATATTTGTCTCCGCGATCAAATTGCAGAAACTTTATTTTCTTGTTACGATCATTCTCCACTTCACTCTGAAATTCTTTGAACTTTCCAAATGTTTCAGACTTTTGCTTCATTAAGTAGATATACTCATATCTGCTCAATTCATCTTGTGAAGGTCAGAAAATAACGATACCCGCCACGAGCATCAACACTCATTGGACCACATACATCGGTATGTATTATTTCCAGTAAGTCAGTAGCTCGTTCCATTGTTCCGGAGAACGGAGTTTTAGTCATTTTGCCCAAAAGGCACGGTTCGCAAGCATCAAATGATTCATAACCAAGTGATTCCGAAAATCCATCTTTATGGAGTTTCTTCATGCGCTTTACACCGATATGACCCAAACAGCAGTGCCACAAATAAGTTGCACTATCATTATCAACTTTGCATCTTTGGCATCAATATTATGAATATGTGTATTACTACGATCGAGATCCAACAAACTATTTTCATTGGGTGTATGACCATCGAAGGTTTTATTCATGTAAATAGAACAACAATTATTCTTTGTCTTTAAATGAATAACCGTATCGCAATGAACATGATCAAATCATATTCATGCTCAACGCAAACGCCAAATAACATTTATTTAGGTTTAACACTAATCCCGAAAGTATAGGGAGTGTGCGATGATGATCATATCAATCTTGGAACCACTTCCAATACACATTGTCACTTCACCCTCAACTAGTCTCTGTTTATTCTGTAACTCCTGTTTCGAGTTACTAATTTTTAGCAACCGAACAAGTATCAAATACTCGGGGGCTACTATAAACACTAGTAAGGTACACATCAATAACCTGTATATCAAATATACCCTTGTTCACTTTGCCATCCTTCTTATCCACCAAATATTCAGGGCATTTCCGCTTCCAGTGACCATTTCCTTTGCAGTGTAAGCACTCAGTTTCAGGCTTTGGTCCATCTTTGGGCTTCTTCGCGGGAGTGACAACTTGCTTGTCGTTCTACTTGAAGTTCCCTTTCTTTCCCTTTGCCCTTTTCTTGAAACTGGTGATCTTGTCAATCATCAACACTTGATGCTTTTTCTTGATTTCTACCTTCGTCGATTTCAGCATCACGAAGAGCTCGGGAATCGTTTTTGTCATCCCTTGCATTATAGTTCATCACGAAGTTCTACTAACTTAGTGGTGGTGACTAGAGAATTCTGTCAATCACTATCTCATCTGGAAGATTAACTCCCACTTGATTCAAGCGATTGTAGTACCTAGACAATCTGAGAACATGCTCACTAGTTGAGCGATTCTCCTCCATCTTTTAGCTATAGAACTTGTTGGAGACTTCATATCTCTCAACTCGGGTATTTGCTTGAAATATTAACTTCAACTCCTGGAACATCTCATATGGTCCATGACGTTCAAAACGTCTTTGAAGTCCTGATTCTAAGCCGTTAAGCATGGTGCACTAAACTATCAAGTAGTCCTCATATTGAGCTAGCCAAACGTTCATAACATCTGCATCTGCTCCTGCAATAGGTCTGTCACCTAGTGGTGCATTAAGGACATAATTCTTCTGTGCAGCAATGAGGATAAACCTCAGATCACGGATCCAATCCGCATCATTGCTACCAACATCTTTCAACACAATTTTCTTTAGGAACATATCAAAATAAACATATGAAAGCAACAATGCAAGCTATTGATCTACAACATAATTTGCAAAATACTACCAGGACTAAGTTCATGATAAATTAAAGTTCAATTAATCATATTACTTAAGAACTCCCACTTAGATAGACATCCCTCTAATCCTCTAAGTGATTACGTGATCCATGTCAACTACACCATGTCCGATCGTCACGTGAGATGGAGTAGTTTCAACAGTGAACATCAATATGTTGATCATATCTAATATATGATTCACGCTCGACCTTTCGGTCTCCGTGTTCCGAGGCCATATCTGTTATATGCTAGGCTCGTCAAGTTTAACCTGAGTATTCCGCGTGTGCAACTGTTTTGTACCCGTTGTATTTGAACGTAGAGCCTATCACACCCGATCATCACGTGGTGTCTCAGCACAAAGAACTTTCGCAATGGTGCATACTCAGGGAGAACACTTCTTGATAATTTAGTGAGAGATCATCTTAAAATGCTACCGTCAAACTAAGCAAAATAAGATGTATAATAGATAAACATCACATGCAATCAATATAAGTGATATGATATGGCCATCATCATCTTGTGCTTGTGATCTCCTTCTCCAAAGTACTGTCATGATCTCTATCGTTACCGGCACGACACCATGATCTTCATCATCTTGATCTATATCAATGTGTCGTCACATAGTCGTCTCGCCAACTATTGCTCTTGCAACTATTGCTATTGTATAGCGATAAAGTAAAGCAATTATTTGGCACTTGCATCTTATGCAACAAAGAGACAACCATAGGGCTTCTGCCAGTTGCCGATAACTTCAACAAAACATGATCATCTCATACAATAACTTATATCTCATCACGTCTTGACCATATCACATCACAACATGCCCTGCAAAAACAAGTTAGACGTCCTCTACTTTGTTGTTGCAAATTTTATGTGGCTGCTACGGGCTGAGCAAGAACCGTTCTTACCTACGCATCAAAACCACCACGATAGTTCGTCAAGTTTGTGTTGTTTTAACCTTTGCAAGGACCGGGCGTAGCCACACTCGGTTCAACTAAAGTTGGAGAAACAGACACCCGCTAGTCACCTGTGTGCAAAGCACGGCGGAAAAACCAGTCTCGCGTAAGCGTACGCGTAATGTCGGTCCGGGCCGCTTCATCCAACAATACCGCTGAACCAAAGTATGACATGCTGGTAAGCAGTATGACTTGTATCGTCTACAACTCACTTGTGTTCTACTCGTGCATATAACATCTACGCATAAAACCTAGGCTCTGATACCACTGTTGGGGAACGTAGTAATTTCAAAAAAAATCCTACACACACGCAAGATCATGGTGATGCATAGCAACGAGAGGGGAGAGTGTTGTCCACGTACCCTCGTAGACCGAAAGTGCAAGCGTTATAACAACGCGGTTGATGTAGTCGTACGTCTTCACGGCCCGACCGATCAAGCACCGAAACTACGGCACCTCCGAGTTCTAGCACACGTTCAGCTCGATGACGTCCCTCGAACTCCGATCCAGCCGAGTGTCGAGGGAGAGTTCCGTCAGCACGACGGCGTGGTGACGATCTTGATGTACTACCGACGCAGGGCTTCGCCTAAGCACTGCTACGATATTATCGAGGTGGATTATGGTGGAGGGGGGCACCGCACACGGCTAAGAGATCCAAGGGATCAATTGTTGTTGTCTAGAGGTGCCCCCTGCCCCCGTATATAAAGGAGCAAGGGGGAGGGGCGGCCAGCCTAGGAGGGGCGCGCCAAGGGGAGTCCTACTCCCACCGGGAGTAGGACTCCCTCCTTCCTTGTTGGAGTAGGAGAAGGGGGAAAGAAGGGGAGAGGAGGAAGGAAAAAGGGGCCGCACCCCTTGTCCAATTCGGACCAGAGGGGGGCTGCGCGCCTCCTTCCTTTTGGCCTCTCTCCTCTATTCCCGTATGGCCCAATAAGGCCCATATAATCCCCGGCGAATTCCCGTAACTCCGGTACTCCGAAAAATACCCGAATCACTCGGAACCTTTCCGAACTCCGAATATAGTCGTCCAATATATAGATCTTTACGTCTCGACCATTTCGAGACTCCTCGTCATGTCCCCGATCTCATCCGGGACTCCGAACTCCTTCGGTACATCAAAACTCATAAACTCATAATATAACTGTCATCGAAACCTTAAGCGTGCGGACCCTACGGGTTCGAGAACAATGTAGACATGACCTAGAACTATTCTCGGTCGATAACCAATAGCGGAACCTGGATGCTCATATTGGCTCCCACATATTCTACGAAGATCTTTATCGGTCAAACCGCATAACAACATACGTTGTTCCCTTTGTCATCAGCGTGTTACTTGCCCGAGATTCGATCGTCGGTATCCAATACCTAGTTCAATCTCGTTACCGGCAAGTCTCTTTACTCGTTACATAATGCATCATTCCGTAACTAACTCATTAGCTACATTGCTTGCAAGGCTTATAGTGATGTGCATTACCGAGAGGGCCCAGAGATACCTCTCCGACAATCGGAGTGACAAAACCTAATCTCGAAATACGCCAACCCAACATGTACCTTTGGAGACACCTGTAGTACTCCTTTATAATCACCCAGTTACATTGTGATGTTTGGTAGCACCCAAAGTGTTCCTCCGATAAACGGGAGTTGCATAATCTCATAGTTACAGGAACATGTATAAGTCATGAAGAAAGCAATAGCAATATACTAAACGATCAAGTGCTAGGCTAACAGAATGGGTCATGTCAATCACATCATTCTCCTAATGATGTGATCCCATTAATCAAATGACAACACATGTCTATGGTTAGGAAACATAACCATCTTTGATTAATGAGCTAGTCAAGTAGAGGCATACTAGTGACTATATGTTTGTCTATGTATTCACACATGTATCATGTTTTCAGTTAATACAATTCTAGCATGAATAATAAACATTTATCATGATATGAGGAAATAAATAATAACTTTATTATTGCCTCTAGGGCATATTTCCTTCACTTTATCCCATATGCAACAACCGACTTACTCGGGTTTGTGTTTCAGTCACTCATGCAACCCACTATAAGCGAATCATGAACGCATTGCAACACCCTACAGCGGGAATCCCTCACGCTTGCGTGACATGGAGGGCACAATAGGACAGCCCCAATAATAAAACATGCAACTCAAACCAATCATAGCAATTCATCAATCACCGATAGGACAACGAAAATCTACTCAGACATCATAGAATGGCAACACATCATTGGAAAATAATATGAAGCATAAAGCACCATGTTCAAGTAGAGGGTACAGCGGGTTGCGGGAGAGTGGACCGCTGGATATAGATGGGGGAAGGTGATGGACATGTTGGTGAAGATGAAGGTGGTGTTGGTGAAGATCGCGGTGATGATGATGGCCCCCGACAGCGCTCCGGTGCCACCGGAAGCAAGGGGGAGAGAGGTCCCCTTCTTCTTCTTCTTCCTTCACCTCCTCCCTAGATGGGAGAAGGGTTTACCCTCTGGTCCTTGGCTCCCATGGCTTGGGAGGGGCGAGAGCCCCTCCGAGATTGGATCTATCTCTCTGTTTCTGGGTTCTCTGGTTCTGCCCCTTCACCGTTTCCTTTATATCTGGAGATCCGTAACTCCGATTGGGGTGAATCTTTCGCCCAGATTTTTCTAGTAAAATTAGCTTTCTTGCGGCAAAAGAAGGGCATCAACCGCCTTATGGGTGGCCCACGAGAGTCCAGGGCGCGCCCAGGGGGAGGGTGCGCCCCCCTGTCTCGTGGCCACCCCGGACACCGTTACGCGTTGATTCTTCCTCCGGAAAATTCCAAATATTCCAAAATAATTCTCCGGCCATTTTTATCCCGTTTGTATTCCATTTGATATTGGTTTTCTACGAAACATAAAACATGCAATAGACAGGAACTGGCACTGGGCACTGGATCAATATGTTAGTCCCAAAAATAGTATAAAAAGTTGCCAAAAGTATATGAAAGTTGAAGAATATTGGCATGGAACAATCAAAAATTATAGATACGATGGAGACGTATCATGCTGCCAGACCAAGGGACAGTCGCTCGCGAGCGCTAGCCAGCGCCTGGCCGCCAGCTAGACCGGTCCTGCTTTTTTTAATATAACATGATCCTAAATCCTCAAAAGTGCACGCACACTCAATAGTCGAACCGGGCGACCGCTTCCTGGCTGCACGATCGCACGAGCGATCGCGCCCAGGTGTGCCTGGTGCCACCTGGTCCACACTGGCCCATCGCCACGCGTCGTGGGTGGTTTTGTCCTTATCCGGACGTGGGAGGTCCACATGTAAGCATATACGAGTGAGGGGAGGGGGTCGTGGGCGGCGGTTTCGAAATCTGTGCCTGAAATCCCTTGCCCCCAGCGGTGCTCTCTCCCCATTCCTCCCCTCGCCTTCGTCTTCGTCCTCGCCAGCCTCTCGACCGAACGGGCGCGATTCCGGGAGTCGTGGCGGAGTCCTCAGGTCAGCGGCGGTTGCGGGTGGCTTCACGCGGGGCGGAATCGCTGGTGCTCCTCGGCGTCGGAGGTACCCCCACTTATGCCCGCGACTTCTCCATGCTTCTTCTCCCTCTCTCTGTATCGCGGTGCGTGGATTTGTCGATACATGAGGGGAATGCTTACTAGGGTTCGGGAACGGGGCGAACTACCCCCACTTATGCTTGAACTTTTGGTCATGTTCAGTTTTCTCCTCACCTCTGCTGTAGCACGCACCCAATGTTGGTCGGGATCTATAAGGACGCGTCTAGTGGGGTTGTTCAGGGCACGGGGTGGTTGGCCAGGGCACGGGGTAGTCGATAGGTAGCAGGGGATGTACGTCCACAACGCCCGTTGCGTGATTTTAGGATGATAGGTAGTGATGTTCAGTCCTTGTTCAATTGGCAGGGGTTTGAGATCTGTTCATGATTCCTATTTCCTTCTCCAAGTTTTACTATTTTGTGCAATGTATTAGCCGATTTGAAGTTGTTGTACATAGATTTAGGTAGAGATTTTCTATTAGTTGCACAAAATTCTATCCAGTTGGCTTCATTCATATAATAGTTGGCTGTCCTTATGTTCTGCAGTTGCACCAGTTTGTGCTAGTTGGGTGTCTACACACTGTTTAGTTGCACAAGTTGCCTGCATCAGTTTTACAAGTTGGCTGTCCATATGTTCTACACTTGCACTACTTGTCTTGTTTAGTTGGTTTGCTGTTTTGCACTAGGTTGACTGTCTATATGTTGTTCAGTTGCACAATTTGTCTGCTTAGTTGGCTGCATCCATATACTAGTTGGTTGTCCACATGTTCTACATTGTACTAGGTTTGCTGCTAGGTTGTCATGCTTTAGGTTTCTTCCTGATTTGTACTAGGTTGTCTATATGCTGTTTGAGTTTCACAAGTTGCTCTGCTTCCGTGTTCGAGTTGCCACCATAGGTGCCCTACTGGTGCACCTAATTGTCCATATATTGCAGTTGGCTATACTAGTTGGTTTTTTGTTTGTCCCAGTTGAACAAATTATCATACTCAGCTGGCTGCCTTTAGTTAACTATTTTTCTGCCTAGTTATTTCTTGCATTAGTGATACTAGTTGGCTTATAAGCTGTCCAGTTGCACAAGGTTGACTGCCTAGTTGGCTGCATCACTGTAGTAGTTGATTGTCCACATGTTTTACAGTTTTTTGCACTAGGTGTCCTGCTTATGTGTAGAGGTCTGCAGATCAAAGCAAGCTTTTATGTTTTCTCTAGTTCGTTTGCGCATCATCTAACTATGTTTTCTTTTCTTGTATTTCCCCCACAGGCTAAAAATGGTCGCGGATGGCAATGAAGAAGATATATTTTCTCTTTTTTTCCTGCGTCTTTGAGTTGTTTTCAACTTACCCATGTATGCTTATGTCCTTTTTCATGTTTTTTTGGTTTTTTAATTAGGGTTCTGGAAGTCAGTCCCTTCACCGGAAGTAGAAGCGTGTTGCTAATCGCCAGCCACGCCCTGCGTGTAGTGTTCAGTAGGGAGAGGAAGTTGAGGTAAGTGGCATGCTGATGACACAAGCACCTTATTTTGGTTTTGTTTGGGTCATATAATAATTTTTCCCCATGCCCATGTTTTTTATTTTCTTAGGATGTTGATCAGTTTCGGGTTGTAAAGCGGACTAGACGTGCATCAGCAGCAGGGTGAGCTGAACCATCTACTAGGGTAAGTAAATCCTTGAATATCAATGTTTCTCGCTTTTTTAGGCGCTGATGAAATTATGCAGCCGTTGGCACCACTATTTTGTTCTAGTTGCTCAATTACCATCTTGTAGTTGACATCACTGGTCATGATGATGTAAATATAGTTTTGGCAGAAGTTGACATGAGTTGGCATCTTTGTAGTTGACATCACTGGTCACCATTTTTGTGCAGGCAGCAGTTGGTGGAGGAGCTGCCTCATCTTCCGCAGCAGATGCTGAGGTATGTGTTTTTTTGTGTGTTTATGAGCTATTGAACAGTTTCTTGCAAACCTTTTTTCTTAGTTGATGTTATCTTCTTGCAATATCATGCTTTATCGTTGCACATCCCCTAGAACTTTTCGCAGTTGTCAGGTCTAGTATGTTTTCTGAGTTTTCTTGTAGGTTGCACACTGGTAGTCTTCAGTTGCCATGATGAACTTACTTAGTTGCACAAAAACATCATAGTAGTTGGCATGATCCATTTTATGTTTATATAGTTTTTGCAATACTGATCCAAATGATCATTGCTAGTTTTTTCACAGTCCAGTTTTCTGACTTGTGTTTAATTTTTTTTAAAAAAATTCATCATCAGGCCAGCGGTGAAGGAGTTGAGGTGGCTGTTCGGGAAGATGTGGAGCGACCATCACAAGATGGCAGGATAGGGGCATCACCAGGGCGGTTTGCGAAGTTCAACAGCTCGCTATCCCCGCTGCAGCTAGTTTCAAGGTTGTTTGGGGGCCTCTTGAACTTATTAGATACACTTCCAAGGGACTTCAATAAATTCCTGGTGCAGTCCTACCAGCCAGAGACCTCTGAAATGGTGTTCCCAGGCAGGGGAAGGATCGGTGTCGATGCAGACAGTGTTCAAAGGGTATTTGATCTTCCTAACAGGGGTCAAAAAGTCAGATATGTAGTTGACAAGGATGCAACTAGGAGATTCAGAGAGGCTTTCAACATACGTGGAGATTCTCATCCCCAGATCACTACATGGTGCAAGATGATTAAGGATATGGCGGGAAGAATGGATGACTCATTCTTTATGGCCTAGCTTGCACTTGCATTCATCACTTTCCTAGCACCAACCACGGCCCTGAGGCTGAGCCCAAAATGCTACGGACTCGTGCTAGATCATCCAAACCTCAAGAACACAAGCATCTGCCTTTTTGTAGCAGAACACATTAATGAAGCTTTTCAGAAGATGGCCCAGGCGAAGTAAACTGTTTGATGTTGCTTGTATCACTTGATGGTGAGTGAAAACTAGCACTTCCATGTGTTTTTCTTCTTTTTGTGCAGTTATAGTTTCTGAAATACCCCTCATAATAACTGAAGTTGGGTTTCCTTTTTTGGTTCTGCGGCAGATCCTATACACCTTGACGCGCTCGTTCATGACATCCCAGAAAGAAACTGTGCGATACGAGCGAATGCATGGGACAGTAACCTAATTGCCAAGGTGATAAAGAAGGACTCGATCTCTCCTGGTGTGTTCGGCAAATTACAAGCGAGTTCCCTCTTTTTTTTCCAACAGCGGCTATTTTTATGTTCTATTCATTTCTGCTCAGTTTTAATTCCTTGGTAGCTGCATATACGCTTTTGAGATTAGCTTTTCGACACTTGTTGGTAGTTGCGCAAAAATTGTAATCAGTTGGCACAATAATGCCTGTAGTTGCATAGCTTGTAGCTCTAGTTTGGCATCTGGACACATGTTCATTTTTATATGGCACATCATATGTTTCAAGTTGCACATTTTTACTTATCTTGTTGCACAGATGTGCGACATCAGTTGGCAGAAATATTTTTCAGGTGACCTATGGGGTGCATAGATTTTTTGACTTGTGCAGTTGCGTACATGTAGAATCCAGTCTGCCCAACATTTTGTTGTAGCTGCACAGGTTATAACATTTTTGTTTTCGTTCAACACAATATCTGTTTGATAACCTTGTTCTTTTATTTTTCTCTTTTTACATCAGCTTAAAGAGGAGTATAGGGGCACGGAGCAGACACCACTGTTTGGTGGTCTTTGGAAAGCTCAAGCATTCGTTGCATCCAAATTACCACTAACGTACAATCCGCAGGTAAGTCTGTTGCATAAAAAAGTTTGGATCAGTTACCGACATTTTTTTTTATTGTTTCTAATTGAATGAGTACTCAATTTTTTTTGTTGATGTAGAAAAATGCAAAGATCGCCAAAGTGGTCAATAACTTATGCAAGGCAGTAACTGAACAGGTTGGCACCTTCATTGAAGCAGTTTCCAAGATTGATGATGAGGAACCGGATATTGATCCATATATACGGAAGACATCAACGGGGACCGGCATGTCATGTCGTGCTCCAAAAAGGAAGAGACGGGTTTCACCTATATAAGAAAAAGAAGAGTTTGATGAGGAGGAGTCAGAAAAAGATGATGAAATGGAAGTACCACAAGATGTTGAAGATGACAGAGACACAGATGAGGATGAATCAGAGGAGGAGGACAAAGAGGAGGAGGACAAAGAGGAGGATGACAAAGAAGAATATGAGGAGGAGGAGGAGGA
>NC_057810.1:93771368-93781090 GCF_018294505.1 Triticum aestivum
AAAGAAGAAGAAGATGAGGAGGAGGAGGAGGAGGAGGAGGAAGAGGAGGAGGAGGACAAAGAAAAGGAGGACAAAGAAGAGGAGGAGGGCAAGGAACAAGATAGTGAGGCAGAGGAGGAGAAACAAGAAGATGAGGCCAAAGAGGGAGATGGAGACAAAGCTACAGCAATTGATGGCAGTGAGGGGGGAGGAGATGACGAGGAAGAAGACGAGGATGCTGATCATGATGATCAAGGGTGGTCCAATGGAGGCAGTGATAGCTCCGATGATGATGATGACAATGGCCCTGGTTCTGGTGGTACAGGCGGCAACACAACTAGGGTGAGTAGCAGCTCTGCCAACCCTACCAGCAGCAGCAACTCAATGAGCAGCAGGAGCACACTACATATGTTAATTGACAAAACTTGCTGGAAAGACAAGAATTTGCCAAAGTCAAAGAAAAATGATGAAGTGGAGTCTTAGGGGAGCATTGATATGTTCAAGTTGTGCAACTTGAAGCCAGCTTTGCCAACCACTTTCCCTATGTCAGACTTCCATGAGCAAGAGTTGTGTTACAAGATAGATTTTGATGTTGACCAGAAACTATTCTTCTTGAGTGAGGCTGAAAAGAATCCAGTTGACATGGAGGAAGCAGGGAAGGGTCTTGACTGGGTTCATTCGAAGGAAAAATACAAAGAATATTTGAAGCAGCTTCCAGATATCAGCTCCAGCAAGAGCAAGTCAGCATCTGTGGCAACCCTCATGTGTTCCAGAAGAGCAAAGGAGTTACAATGAAGAAGAATCTGAAGTTGCCTCAAACCAAGCAATAGATGCTGAGGGCAGATGCAGAAATAAATGTGGAGAAGAAAGATGTGGCGCAAACTATTGTGCCAACTGTAGTGATCAGAGAGCCAACCACTACTCAAGATGTGTCAGCAATTCCTGTTGAGCCTACAACCATCATAGGAGTTCAACAGATCAAGGGGAAGATTCCACTGTCAACAGCCTGAACCAGCTAAGCAGCAAAAGAGTGTCAAGTTTGCCAAGGGCACAAAGGCGGAATAGGGCAGAAAGGGCGTGGGGTCTAGACACGAGACAGAACAACATGCCACAACCATCGATGCAGGAGTGCCAAGTTCTGCTAGTTTGCTTCCAACTCAGGCTGGAAAGATGCCAACTACAGATACTAGTGTACCAACTGAAGTGTCTATTAGCACGCGGGTCACAGTCAAAACTACCACTGTTGCTCAAGAAGACACAACTGCAACTGCAAGCTCGAAGGTGACAACTCATAGAGATTCTTCAATGCCAAACACGGAAGGAGGTCATCAGTCTGCCAAACTGCTGTCTCTAAGAGCTATCACAGAGCATCCAAGCAAGCCTGCATCACCAAGAGCTGATTTTCAACACACATTAACACAAGAGGAGGTGTTCAACATTGTAAGCAGGTGCAAGCCTCCCAGGCTGCCAACCATAACATTACTACGAACCAGGTCAGCGAACGATGCACCTGTGAATGTGCCGCAAGAAGATGCCCCTGGTCTTCAACCCATACGCAGATCAAATTCTTACACTATCATGGTGACGGGTACTGTGATGCACCAACCTTTGACCTAGGCATAGATGATTATGCTAGGCCTGTTGGAGCACTTGCTCCAGCAACAAAACAGGGGAAGCCAATGTGGTTGTCATAGATGAGGATGAGTTGGACCTAGAAACTGTGAATGAAGGATGCATTGCTACTGATGTTGGCAAGGGATTAGCCCGCCGGCCAGATGTTGGATCACCAGACAGCTACCACACCCCGATATGCGGAGAACCAGCAGTTGGCACGAGCAGTTCTTCAGGACCACCTGTTGCACGAAGATAGAGGAGGGTAATAAATGCCGGAGCATCTCAAAGATCTCCATTCATTGATTACAACAAAAGGAAGACCTTCAACTCCAATGAGGCAGTCAACAAGCTTTATGTTGCCCTCTTGTATTGGGTCAAGCATCACCCAGGAGCAAATGATGATGATACCAGGTAAACCAACTCCCCATGGCCTATATACATATCTTTTTCAGTTGCACAGTATCACTCATTTAGTTGCACAACAAGTAGAGCATGTTGCATAGAACAACGCTTTTAATTGCACACTCTTGTGTTTTTAATACACATTTTTCTTTCTTGTTGTGACCCTTCAAGCTAACTTTGTCTTTCATTTCTTTTTAAAAAAATGCAGCCCTGAGATAATCAGGTATGGTAATTTCTACATTTCTTTAAAGTAGTTAGTTGATTCCATGAAGCCTCTTCAATGGCTTTCAAGAATTGTTATTGAGACTGGAATCATACACATCATGGATAACTTACCAGAAGGGTCAAATAAAGTCGTTATGCCACTGAGGTTTTCTGTAAGATTTTTCAAAACCTTTGTACCCTCTTCCTTTTTTTGTACCACTTTTGTTGACCAACGAGGGAGTCTTTTCATATAGAAAGGAGTTTGAGGCATGTTTATAATTTCTACAGATCAACTTACAACAAGGGATCCACAATGTGAATGAGATAAACAAGAAGTTTGAATACAAGAACCATCTCGACAAGAAAGACTTGGTCAGTGGTGTGCCCACATGATCCATCTCTTAGTTGGCACTCATAGCATGTTCAGTTGCACATGACACATCTATTAGTTGGCAAATACCTTCTGCCAACCTGTTTCAACTTCACCATTTTTGTACTGTTTTTTCTTACCTACAACGTGTATCTGTTTCTGAATCATTCATGCGTGCAGGTCATGCTGCCAGTGCTTGAGTGCACTAATGTAAACGACCGTGAAGGAGGCAGGCATTATTGGGTCTTCAACATCAACTTGAGGGACAAACGTTTCGAAGTCCTTGACTCAAAGAGGAAGCTAGAACACATTGAGTTGATGAACACCGCCTCTACGATCGTGGGGGCAGTACGCCAGCTATGTAGGAAGCATTACTCAAAGCAGAGCATCGAGCACTTCCAGATTATTGACATCGACGTACCGAAGCAGCTTGGCAAGTAAGACAAGAAGCATTACATTCTACTCTATTTTTTCAATCAATCTGAGTCTTCAACATTTCCTACATGTACAATCTTTAGGTTTTTAAGACACACAACTAGTTTGCACTCTGTTTTTCATTTTTATGACTTTCTCATGGATTATCTAGCCAGTTGCACAATTGAACATCAGTAGTTGCACATTGGCACATAATTAGTTGCACAGTAACACATAATTAGTTGCACAGTGCCACAGAGTACATTATCTTATTGGTTTTAAAAGCCTCCAACAATTTTTCTTTTTACCCACTGCAACAATGAGTGTGGTCTGTTCACACTGCTTAACACCACTGAGTGGAACGGGAGCCTACTGCCCAACTATGAGCCCAAGGAAGTACTCAACATCAGGAAGAATCTGGCATATGATTGGGTCACCAGCACGCACAACTCCACCCCATGAAGGAAGTTGCTGAGATATGAAAAGGACTAGGTTAGTACTCTTTTTATTCTCTGCCCTTTTTTTCAATGCCTTGCTGGTTTGCACAATTTTTGGACAGATTTCTAGTTAGTAGTAATTCCGTTGCAACTCAATGTCATCACTTTTGTTCACACATTAGGAGCACTGGGCGTACAATTGTTCAACAACTAAATATTAAACGATTTGCCAACAAAGGCACAAATAGCAACCATTTTTACACAGTGCATTAACTAATTCAATGAAAACAACTTAAAGAAGAGAAAGCATAGATGTTGAATGTGTCCACTTTGGCCTCTAAATTGCTCAAAAACCATCATTCTTTTCCCTTTTCTATTTTTGATACAAACGATGCAAGAGAATCACAGAAGCCTGAGTGGACACACACCAGCAGTGTGCTCTATAGATTGACAGTGGCTGCATTTGTTTTTCTTCTTTGGGTGTAGCTCCACCGCCGATTTGTACCATCGACTCTTCGCCCTACCCTTTGTAGTAGACCTTGGAGGATCCCTGGGCACAAAATCATCATAGGCTTGTGCCGGGGATGCAGCCTCCTACGGGGCAGGACCATCACGAGATTGTGTTTGATCACCTGTGGAATAATCATATAAAAAGTTCAGTTTTTTTTTGCGCAATCAGGACTGATGTTCTCTGCAACCACACAGCTTATGATGTGCAACTAACTGGTTGTTGTGTGCAAGTTAAGTTTAAAATAAAACATATAGTAGCACGAACCGTCATGGCACTTGTTTGGTAATCACCTATAGCCAGAACAGGAAAAAGCAAGTTAGTTGTTTGTCTTGATGCTTGAACTAATAGAGCGCGTGCAACTGGGTAGCCTGTTCTATGCAACTGGGCACCATGATGTGTGCAAGTGAAATCACACACCTACTTGCTTGGGGAGTTGGGGCAGGTAATCACCTGGATGACGAGCCCCCTGAGTACTCCCTATAGGGCCATTGGGAGGAGAACGCGGGGCACTTCTTGTTGAGCCAGGCGGGGAGGAGGTGGAGAAGCATGTCGTGTAGGGTCTGGAGGTGGAGGAGGTCCTCGAGGGTTGCCATCAACTATAGCCAGAACAGAAAAACAAGTTAGTTGTTTGTCTTGATGCTCGAACTAACATAGCGTGCGCAACTGGGTAGCATGTTCTGTGCAACTGGGCACCATGATGTGTGCAACTGAAGTTACACACCTAGTTAGATGGGGTGTTGGGGCAGGTAATTACCTGGATGATGAGGCCCCTGGGTACTCCCTATAGGGCCATTGGGAGGAGCACGCGGGCCACTGCTTGTTGGGCCAGACATGGGAGGAGGTGGCGGAGCATGCCGTATAGGGCTTGGAGGTGGAGGAGGTCCTCGAGGGTTGCCATCTTCTGAAGGCCCCGTAGCAGCAACCGGTATTTTCTTTTTCTTGGACTTGTTCAGGTGGCCGATCTCGGTACGTGCTCCGCGCATATGCTTGTATACAATAGCTTGTACTGCATCAGAGCCACTCGCAAACTTTGCTAGTTTCCAAAACTTGTATATCATGTTTCTCTCCCTTATTTGCTTCTTTGATTGAGGAGGCATTTCATCTGGTTGCTCATACCCAGTCCCTGGTGCACTAGGTACAGCAGTAGGTGTCCACCGTCTTAGCAGGTACCTTTCCGGTATGACATCAACTCCAATATGGGTGAACACCTTGAGGATGTGGCAACAGAGGATGTCGTCCTTGTCCATTTTACAGCACTCACACAAACAGAAACCCTCCTCCACCCTTGCCTTCACCAAGTAGTTTCGAGAACCATATTTGGCAACAAATTCCTGGTTCGGTATGAGCTCAAAAATATCAACACCAACTTGGAACGCATTATAACGTCCAATCAGCTCAAACTCTTCTCTAAACTTGCGGTAAAGGTCCCTAGTGTAGGTTTTGTAAGCTTGCTTCTCTATTGGGAAGTTGGACCATAGCTCAATCTCAAGGTGTTCTGTCCTATAATCATTGCAACCTTCCTTGGCAAGGATGTGGTTATGAATTTCTTCATATTGCTTGACAAAATTCAGCATTGAGTTGTGTGGGTTCACATATCTTTTAGGATGACGTTGAACCCCTCACTACGCTGTGTAGACTGTAGGAAGTGAAAGAACCTGTGTTTGAGGTAGCATGGCACCCAAGTTGACATGTATTCGTACAACTTCTCAAAGTGTGCGTGTGTCATAGCCTCGTACTTGATCATTAACCCAACCCAATTCTGTTCAAACTCATTTGGAGTGAAGCTGAAGTCAACACAATAGTTGAAATCATCAGAGAGCCCTGGATTCCGGCACAACAACAAACCAACTTTTTCTTGTGCCTTTTTCATGACGTACCATCAACAACAGCGATGCACGATGGTTGGAAAGATGCTCTGTATTGACTGCCTCATTGCACCATCCTGATCGGTTATGAAGTTGGAGGTTTGCCATCCATAGCCTCTAGGAATGCTTGGAAGACCCAATCAAAGCTCGATGCCAACTCCTGCCCCACGAACGCACAACCGAGCATGAAAGATTGGCCATGTCGGTTTATTCCAATGAAGGGTGCGAACGACATATTGTACATGTTGGTCATGTAGGTGGTGTCAAACGATATACAATCATGGTATGCCTTAGCATAAGTTTTCGAGCTAAGCCATCTGTTGTGGTTCTAAGTCTGACAGTAGTGTAGGGGGGTACTAAAGGAGAGGCAAGATCTTAGCTATGGAGTAGTTGTACACACGAGAGTTTTACGAGTTCAGGCCCTTCTCGGAAGAAGTAACATCCCTACGTCTCGATACCCGGAGGTGGTTGACTGGATCATATGTGTGAGAGTTACAGGGGTGCGAACCCTTCTGCCTGTGGAGGGGGGTGGCTTATATAGAGTGCGCCAGGACCCCAGCCAGCCCACGTAGCGGAGGGTTCAATGTACATAAAGACCTGGCGTTACTGGTAACGTATTACATAAAGTGATATCATGGCCATAAAGACTACTTAATAACAGACCGTTCGAATGCAGAGTTACTCTAGATCTCCTGGTGGTCGAGTGAGTCTTCATGGTCGAGTGTCTTTGAGTCCATCGAGTGGAATTCTTCCAGGTCGACTGAAGGACAGTTTCTTCTAGAGATGTCCTTGGGGAGGGTACCTGGGTCAGGTCCATGACCCTGCCCTAGGTTCATGGCTTCATCATTAGCCCCCGAATGGATTGAGGTTTGAATGAGGAAGGAGTTGAGAATTCTTCCGACCTGCTTTTCGTGCTGCGAGAGTGTCTTACTCTGGATCAATGACTTTTCAGTGATGGTGTCAACTTATTTTTTAGTCGCCTTGATCCATTCTTTGCATCTGCCGAGTGAACTTTACGAACTTGGAGATTTTCGAACGACAAATTAGAGGAAATCTGTTGTCTGACAGGTTGCTTTGCTATCCGCGGATTTGACGGGATCCGAATATCGGGAAGCGCGCGAAGCGGAGGAGGCCGCGGTACTCGGATGGGATACGGCAAAGATGCCTCGATCTCCGCGCCATCTTTTTCGCCACGTATCGCGCGTGCGCCTGTCGCAGGATTTGACAGGACCGTCCGGGCCTACCAGTCAGCCACTCGGAAGAGACTTCATATAAGGCGCCGGACGGGGTTTTTTCAAACAGTGCGCTCTCAATCCCCTCTCCCTCTTCCTCGAACTCGCCTGCTGTGCTCGCTTCCACCTCCATCCCGCTGCTCCTTGCGCGCCTTGCCGGCGACGATGGTGAAGGAAAAGACGGCGACTTTGGAGCGGGTGAAGAAGGCGATGGTGAAGGCGAAGGGGAGAGCGCCTAGTCGGGGCGGATCCTCGTCGCGGTCCTGCCTGCCGCAAGGCTGGATCCAGGGAGACTGGATCCGCTCGACCATCACCCAGAAGGACCTTGACGACCTGGCCAACGAAGGACTAATCCCCCATGGGTCAGCAAGGCTTCCGGGGAAACAGTGGCAGCCGCAGCCTTAGGAGGGTGAGTGCGTCCTCTTAGCCACCCATGTAGATCGCGGTTTTTCTCTGCCACCGAACCTTTTCTTTCGGGGGTTTCTGAACTTCTTTGGGGCACAACTCCATCACTTCACACCCAACTCCATTGCCTACCTCGCCGCTTTCGTGTCTCTATGCGAAAACTTCTTGGGTTGTCGGCCGCACGGGGGTCTTTTCAAACACATTTTCACCTGTCGCTCTCAGACGGTGAAAAAGGCTAACCCGAATGACGAGAGAACCCAAGTAATCCAGATGTGCGGGGGTCTTGGAGTTCAGATGAGGAGTAAGAGTGCCTTTCTAGCCATGACCCTTCCCGAGTCAGTTCGAGGGTGGCAGTCGACCTGGTTCTACTGTCAAGACCAGTCGACGCCAGGCCGGTTGACTGGCCTCCCCTCGTTCTCCATGGACTGAGTGAACAAGCCATCTTCTCTGAAGGTGCTTCCGGAGGAGAAAGCTCAGGTTAGGATGTCGATGGAGCGCGTGGTCCAGCTCATTCGCGATGGAGTGACGTGCATGGATCTTCTAGAGGTTTCCCTTCGACGGCGCATTCAGCCACTTCAGTATCGGGGCCATCTGATGTGGTTGTACTCTGGTATTGAAGACACCACTCGGGTCCACCCGGAGGAGGTCGACGATGTCACTCTGGAGAGGTGGATGACCGCCATCACGGGGAATAGAGATAATCCTTGTGGAGCCAGGAGGATCCCGCCACTCGACCAGTCTTACGAACCAGACAAGATCTGACTACATTTCTCTGACTGTGATTAAGTTTTCTTCATTCTGCTTCGCTGCAATTCGGTCGACTGACCTTTATCTTGTTTGTTGTCTTCCAGATCACTACCGAGATGTACTCGATGCCCAACGGGGCGCAAGAACAGACTGAAGAAGAAGAAGGAAGTGGAGGTGAAAGCCAGGAGGAGTGGGAGTCGGACGGCGACGAGGGTGAAGAAGATGCTGGCTCTAATGAAGAAGAGGAGGAGGAAGAGGAGGAGGTAGTCGAGCCTCCTCGTACTGAAAGACGGTCCAAGATCGCCCATGATCCTGCGGTCGAGCATGGAAAGGGAGCCGTGTCTGCTAGGCAGTCGACCAAACGCCCTCGGACGACTTCTCCGGCACCGACTGAGAAAGCGTCGAAGCAACCCCGAGCGGCACCGACAAAACCGGCGAAGGCCCTACCAAAGATGAGGATGGAGATTCCGACTGTTTCTGGGTAATGGCATAACTCATGTTTTCTCTTTCAACATGGATATATTCTTGGTCGACCCGATCGCTGACCCACTAATTTCTAAAATCGCAGTGCTGCTACTTCTGAGACCTCAGCCAGGCATGAAGATGAAGAAATGGAGGATGCTGCCACTTCCAATCCTGGTATGATCTATGTAGTTTCACTTTCGGTCCATCGGATCTTCATTTTTAACTTTGAACCTTTTCTGTAGCTCCACCTAGCATTATCATTGATCTCCCTGACGACGACGATGAGGAGCCACTAAAGCAAAGGAGGAATAGGAAAGTGTCTGCTGGCAAGACTGCTGTAACACCCTGGATGTAACTTTCCATCTTTGTAACTCCAACTCTTGCCATTTTCGGCTATGTGATATGATATTCCCTCCGTGGTTGGGTTTTGTCTTTTGTTTTGCATTTTATTCATGTCATGCATCTCATATCATGTCATCATGTGCATCTCATTTGCATACGTGTTCGTCTCATGCATCCGAGCATTTTCCCCGTTGTCCATTTCGCAATCCGACACTCCCACATGCACCGGCGCACCCCTCTTGTCTCTTTTCGTGTGCGGGTGTTGACCGTTCTCGGAATGGACCGAGCCTTGCCAAGTGGCCCTGGTATAGCACCGGTAGACCACCTGTCAAGTTTCGGGTCATTTGGAGCTCGTTTGGTACTCCAACGGTTAACCGCATAACCGCAAAGGCCTCTTTTGAGTTGCAGCCCAACACCCCTCCAAAACAGCCCAATAACCCTTCTAAGTCACTTCCATGATATCCGTCGACGAATCACGATCGTGTGGGCGAAAACCACACCTCATTTGGAGCCTCCTAGCTCCCTCTACCTATAAATATAGCCTCTCCCCGAAATTCGCGGGCAAACCCTAGACGAAATCGTCCCTGTCGCCAGCGGACACGTCCGGCCACCGCCGGACGAATCCTGCCGCCGCCCGCGTCCAACCGCAGCGCGACACCTGTCCCGTCCGTGCCTCCCACCAACGCAGCCCGCGGGGCCCGAAGAGGGCCCGCGCGAGCCCACGCGCCACCGCCG
>NC_057810.1:93781363-93790799 GCF_018294505.1 Triticum aestivum
CCCGGAGCTCGCCGTGCCGCCCGCGCCCGAGGACGCCTCCGCCACCCGGCCTCCTCTCCGGTGCCGGCCGCCTCCGCCGCCCTGCCCCGGACCTTCCCCGCCGTCGTCCGTCGTCGTCTCCGGCGAGCCGCCGCCGCCTCGGCTTCCATGCACTCGGATCAGATCCGATCTGGACAGGTTGACCTCTCCTCCCCCGAAATTTTGTCCAAGTCCTTATCTGTCATAATTTTTGTCGCATGTTCATTGCCCCACATCTTTGCACCCATGGCTCTGTTTTGGTCGTGTAGCATACCGAATTGTTCAACTCGAAGAGTAGATCATTTAATCTCATTGCATCATTTTCATTTGGGCTCATCTTGATGCCTGAAATGCTGTTGGAAGAGTGCTTCATAATGTTAGTTTCAGATTCTTATCAGAACATGCACTTTTGTCATTTTTGCCATGATTGATGTGTGCATCCTATGGACTTGATCCCTAAATGTGTTTTGAAATATGCCATGTCTTCTTTACAGAGGTACTTGCCATGTATTTTTGTGATCAATGTGGTGACTAGCACAAGCATGCAAAATAGGCTTCATGATATTGCTGATTTTAGTCCCTGTTCTGCTGTTATTTCTATGCCATGTAAACATGATGCTACAAAGAGATCCATGCATATTTTGAGATACTTCCGTAGGGGTGTTTTGAACATATGGTTATCCTCTATCCATCCATGGTCCTGGTTGCAATTATGGAGTAGTCTAGCATGTCATTTTCGTGCTCTAATTTTGCTTCAAAATGTTTCCTAGCAGATTGTTTACATGTTATTCAATTTTGCCGAGGTTGTTGTAGTTGATCCGTGTATGCTATGATGTTGTTCTTGCCATGTATAGCTTCTATGCCATGCCTTCTTGATGGATGTATGCTTAGATTATCATGAAATGCTCAGTAGTGAGTGCATCGAGCTTGCAAAGGTGCCTTCGTAATTCTGCCAATGACATGCTTTGTTTGCTGAATCTGTTAAAGAAACTTGCTATGTTTACATGGGTACCATCATATTGTCTGGTCCTTTTTGGCTTATGGTCAGTAAGGGACTTTTGATCTATACTTTGAGTAGATTCACGCCATGTCTTGTTTTGCTATTATAAGTTCATGTAGCATATTGATAACTTGCTCTGAACATTGCTTCGTGATGCTGTTTATGCCATGTCCAATCTGATATTTTTTGCACTTTCACCATGCTTGTTTGAACCTATTATGATGTGATTTAGCCGTAGCTCAGTGTTCCTCTTTTATTAATCATCTCTTGTAGATCACTGCCATATGTTTTGTTTTTATGTTGGGGTATTGTAGCATAGTTTCTTGTTGCATGCTAAGTAGCATCGTGCTGTTAACCGTAGCTTTGTGCCATTCTTGTCTTGCTTGCCACTTGTAAACCGTGCATCCGAATCCGATCCTTATATCGATTTCAACCGAAATCATGTCATCTTTCCAGCGGCATACTTGGTTTGCCAAGTTGATGCTTGGTTCATCATCTTTTCTTCCGAAGCACGCATATGCATTGCATATCACATCTCGCATATCATGACATGTATTGCATCATGTTGCTTGCGCATTGCACTGTGATTTATTGTGGTTCCTTTGCTTGTGTTCTTGCTTTGGGTAGAGCCGGGAGACGAGTACGTGCACGAGGAACCTGTTGAGTACGCTAACGAGGATCAAGCCTTCGACAACTCTGAGAACCTTGCAGGCAAGATGACCATACCTTCGATATCACTTCTATCTTTGCTTGCTAGTACTCGCTCTATCGCTATGTTAGCTCTACATGCCTTTGTTTATCATGCCTCCCTATTGCCATGTCAAACCTCTAACCACCCTGTCCTAGCAAACCGTTGTTTGGCTATGTCACCGCTTTTGCTCAGCCCCTCTTATAGCGTTGTTAGTTGCAGGTGAAGATGAAGTTTGTTCCCGGTCGGAACATGGATATTTTGGGATATCACAATATCTCATGTTTAATTAATGCACCTTATATACTTGGTAAAGGGTGGAAGGCTCGGCCTTGTGCCTGGTGTCTTGTTCCACTCTTGCCGCCCTAGTTTCCGTCATACCGGTGTTATGTTCCTTGATTTTGCGTTCCTTACACGGTTGGGTGATTTATGGGACCCCCTTGAGAATTCGCTTTGAATAAAACTCCTCCAGCAAGGCCCAACCTTGGTTTTACCATTTGCCACCTAAGCCTTTTTCCCTTGGGTTTTCGCGAGCCCAAGGGTCATCTTTATTTTAACCCCCCCCCCCCCCCGGGGCCAGTGCTCCTTCGAGTGTTGGTCCGAACCGAGCAGCCTGCGGGGCCACCTCGGGGAAACTTGAGGGTTGGTTTTACTCGTAGATTGACTCATCCGGTATGCCCTGAGAACGAGATATGTGCGACTCCTATCGGGATTTGTCGGCACATTAGGCGGCTTTGCTGGTCTTGTTTTACCATTGTCGAAATGTCTTGCGAACTGGGATTCCGAGGCTGATCGGGTCTTCCCGGGAGAAGGTATATCCTTCGTTGACCGTGAGAGCTTGTGATGGGCTAAGTTGGGACACCCCTGCAGGGTATATTATCTTTCGAAAGCCGTGCCCGCGGTTATGAGGCAGATGGAAATTTGTTAATGTCCGGTTGTAGATAACTTGACACTTGACTTCATTAAAATGCATCAACAGCGCGTGTAGCCGTGATGGTCACTTCTCGGCGGAGTCCGGGAAGTGAACACGGTTTGAGTTATGCTTGACGTAAGTAGTTTCAGGATCACTTCTTGATCGCTTCTAGCTTCTCGATCGATGCGTTGCTTCTCTTCCCGCTCTCACTTGCGTATGTTAGCCGCCATATATGCTTAGTGCTTGCTGCAGCTGCACCATATTACCCCTTTTCCTACCTATGAGCTTAAATAGTCTTGATCTCGCGGGTGTGAGATTGCTGAGTCCTTGTGACTCACAGATTCTACCAAAGCAGATGCAGGTGCCGAGGATACCAGGGCAGATGGCGCAACTGAGCTGAAGTGGGAGTTTGATGAGGCCCTTGGTCGTTACTATGTATCGTTTCCAGATTATCAGTAGAGGAGCCCAGTCGGGACGATCGGGGATCTAACATTTGGGGTTGTCTTCTCTTCATTTGAATTTGACCGTAGCCGGTCTATGAGTGTATTTGAATGATGTATGATCTTAATTTATGTATTGTGTGAAGTGGCGATTGTAAGCCAACTCTCTTTATCCCATTCTTGTTCATTACATGGGATTGTGTGAAGATGACCCTTCTTGCGACAAAACCACCATGCGGTTATGCCTCTAAGTCGTGCTTCGACACGTGGGAGATATAGCCGCATCGTGGGTGTTACAAGTTGGTAATAAGAGCCATCCCCGATTTAGGAGCCCCCTGCTTGATTGTTTGCTGGCGTTGTTGAGTCTAGAACAAAAATGTTTTGAGTCTTAGGATTTTATATATCGGAGAGTAGGATTCTTTTTACTCCTCAGTCCCTTCGTCGCTCTGGTGAGGTCTCCTGACGTAGATGTTTTGACTTTCCTCTCCTCAAATTTAACTAAAAAAAATTTAGGATCACGCGGGTATCTTGGAATCGTTCCGATGGTTTTGTGACGAGAACATTGTTCTTGGTGCCTCCTGTCTATTATGTGGCTTTGACCCAGGGAGTTGAGCTCTGAGATGTTGTCGTCACAATTTTATTGTTGCAGTTCTGGAATACCTGAGTTTTGCCGACATCGAAAATCTCTTTTATGCAGTTGTTGGTGAGATAACCTCGACGCCACCCAGTACTGGGGCGGGAGTTCGGGAGTATTGCCATAACTTGTATAACGGATGCTTTTCGAAGGTTGAGGTACACGATTTCCGAAGGTTTCTTAGTTATGTGTTGACGGATGGATACAGCTGAATGTAGGGATTGTTAGTTTGGGTGAGATATATTGCTTCCCCTGTATCCCCAACACCTGATTGCATAACCGGAAAGTTTCGGGAGTTTATAGGTGGGATTCAAGTAGCTCTAGCATTTCTTCCCGCAGATATTTGGTTTGTGATTGGGTAATCCTTACCACTTATTTGTTCCAGTTGTACCTTGTTTATTTCATTCATCAATCTCTTATCAAGTGGCTTCTCACCTTAATGGATGTGTGATGTTAGCTTTGGGAATCCATTCGTTCATCTTTGTTCGAATGTTTATTGTGAAGACTATATGTTGCAATTTCTATCCGTTGATTCAACTTGTCTATCTGTCTATCAAGATGCTAACGGATGTCACCCTCTTCAGGATGGCTCCGCCAACGCGTCAGAATCCGGAACGCAATGATGGGAGTCAGGCGAACCCTCCACCTCCACCTCCGCCTCCGGAGGCATGGCAAGCTTTGATGGCAGCCACAAACGCCAATTCCCAGATGATGATTCAGCTCATGCAAGAGCGCAACCAAGGCCAAGGCAACCAAGGGAATCAAGGTCAAGGGCAGTTCAATCATCAGCCTCTATTTCCTACACTCAACCAATTCCTTGCAAATCAGCCGAAGTCTTTCAGCTACTGTGTCGAGGCCACAGACGCCGATGATTGGCTCGTGGATATCAACAAGCATTTTGAATGCAGCAATGTCAGGCCTAAGGACTACGTCAAGTTCACTTCTTTTTAGCTCAAGGATCAAGCAGCTGATTGGTTCCAGCAATACAAGGATTCCAGAGGAGGTCGAGTGATTACTTGGACTGACTTTTGTCGGGACTTTAAAGCTCACCACATTCCTACCAGTGTTGTTGAGAGCAAGCGTGAGGAGTTTCGCAATCTCAAGCAAGGCAACATGTCAGTGTACGATACAACAAGCAGTTTCAGAAACTTGCTCGCTTTGCTAAGCAAGATGTTCCTGATGAGAAGAGTATGATCTATCAATTCAGAGGTGGCCTTAGAGAGGATCTGCAGTTGGCTCTCGTTCTTGTTGAGCCTACTCAGTTTGATCAATTCTACAATATGGCACTCAAGCAAGAAGGTGCTCAGCTCAAGCGTGAGGCTTCTAAGAAGAGAATTAGGGATGCAGTGCAATCTTCTTCTTCCTCACAAGTGGCAGCTAAGAAGCAGAATTTCTACCTTCCTCCTCCTCCGTTTCGTCAGCCTTACCAACAGAAGAACTCAGGTGGTCGTGGATCTTCCCACCCACCCAACCCAGGCCATCAGAACAAGTCTCAGCCTCAAGCTCCAAGGTCAAATGCTCCTTATCATCGTCCGCTCTCAGAAGCGACTTGCAACAAGTGCCAGCAGAAAGGTCACTATGCGAACAAATGCTTCAATCAAAGGCGCCTTCCTCCTCCTCCTCCTGTGAGATCTTCAAGCAATGCAGTGGTCTAGCATAATCCAAAGCATGCAAAGGTGAACATGATGAATGCAGCTCAGACAGAGGATTCTTCAGATGTGATCATGGGTAATCTCTCAGTTAATGATATTCCTGCAAAAGTCTTATTTGATACTGGCGCATCGCATTGTTTCATGTCAAGACCGTTTTTGCCAAGCATGAATTCTCTTCTTCACGGTTGGGTAAACCCATGGATGTCGTTTCTCCGGGTAAACGGTTGAGCTCCAGTTTGGTGGTTCCGGATACCACAATCAAGATGGGCGACTATAGATTTCTATCTTCTCCAATGGTGCTTGGCGACTCTGATATTGATCTAACTCTCGGGATTGACTGGCTTTCTAAGCACAAGGCTCAGCTTGATTGTGCTGCCAGGCAAATTCAATTGACACACACTTCTGAGGATGTCATCATCTATGCCGCTCGTGATGAAACCATTCGGTTGTTTTCTCTCAATGAGAAGGGCGAGTTGGATGCTATTTCTCAAATTCTAGTCGTTTGTGAGTACCAAGATGTCTTTCCAGAAGAGCTTCCGGGTATGCCTCCTCATCGGCCAGTCGAGTTCGTTATTGATCTTGAGACTGGAACTGAACCCATTTGCAAGCGTCCATACAAGCTTGGACCCAAGGAGCTGAAGGAATTGAAGAAGCAGCTCGATGAACAAGAGCGTCTGGGTTTGATCAGACCGAGTTCATCCCCATGGGGTTGTGGAGTTCTTTTTGTCCAGAAGAAGGATGGCATGGACCGACTTTGTGTCGATTACCGTCCATTGAACAAGAAGACAATCAAGAACAAGTATCCACTTCCCAACATCAGTGAGCTTTTCGAGCAACTCAAAGGTGCTAAAGTATTCTCCAAGCTTGACCTTCGTATGGGTTATCATCAGATTCGCATTCGTGAACAAGATATTCCCAAGACAGCATTCACAACAAGCTAGGGTTCTTATGAATATACTGTCATGTCTTTCGGCCTTGTCAATGCTCCTCCAACATTCTCTCGCATGATGAATTTTATCTTCAACCCCTACACCAATGAATTCGTCTTGGTGTATCTCGATGATATCTTGGTCTTCTCCAAGAATAAGCAGGATCATGCCAACATTTGTGATTGGTCCTCGACAAGCTCAGAGAGCATCAATTCTATGCGAAGTTTTCCAAATGTGAGTTCTGGCTTGATGAAGTTCTTTATCTTGGTCATATCATCTCTGCCAAGGGCATTGCAGTTAATCCCGCGAAGGTTTCTGCAGTTCTGAATTGGGAACCTCCTCATAATGTCAAGCAGCTCCGTAGTTTTCTTGGTCTTGCAAGCTATTGCCGAAGATTCGTTGAGAACTTCTCTAAGATTGCAAAGCCTCTTTCCAACCTCCTCTAGAAGCATGTCAAGTATGTCTGGACGCCTGAGTGTGACGTCGCTTTCAACACCCTCAAAGAGAAGCTAGTCACAGCTCCTGTCTTGACTCCTCCTGATGAATCCAAGCTATTCAAAGTTTTCTGTGATGCTTCCCTTCAAGGTCTCGGTGCTGTGTTGATGCAAGAGAAAAAAGTTGTGGCCTATACCTCTCGTCAGTTGAAGCCCAACGAAAATAACTACCCCACTCACGATCTTGAGTTGGCGGCAGTTGTCCATGCATTGATAACATGGAGACATCTCTTATTGGGAAGGCAAGTGGACATTTTCACCGATCACAAGAGTCTCAAGTATATCTTCACTCAACCCAACCTTAACCTCAGGCAAACTCGATGGGTCGAAATGATTCAAGAGTACAATCCGAGTATCGAATATACTCCTGGCAAGGCGAATGTGATTGCAGATGCTCTGAGCAGAAAGGCTTATTGCAACAGTCTAATTCTCAAGCCATTTCAACCGGATCTCTGTGAAGCTTTCCGCAAGCTGAATCTTCAAGTTGTTCCTCAAGGCTTTCTTGCCAACCTCATAGTATCTCCTACTTTGGAAGATCAAATTCGTGAGGCACAACTCCTGGATACCATGGTGAAGAAGGTGAAACGTGGTATTGACAAGGGCATTCCCAAATACAACTGCTATCGCTTGGATGACAAAGATACTCTTTTCTTCGAGGATCGAATTGTGGTTCCAAAAGGCGATCTGAGAAAAGTCATCATGAATGAGGCACACAATTCCCTCCTATCCATTCATCCTGGAAGTACAAAGATGTACCATGACCTCAAGCAGTCGTATTGGTGGACTCGAATGAAGTGAGAGATTGCTCAATTCGTGAATGAATGTGATGTCTGCAGAAGGGTGAAAGCAGAACACCAAAGACCAGCTGGTCTCCTCCAACCTCTTGCTATTCCGGAATGGAAGTTTGACCATATCGAGATGGACTTCGTGACTGGTTTTCCTAAGTCCAAGCGTGGAAATGATGCTATCTTCGTTGTCATTGACAAGCTTACTAAAGTGGCTCATTTTCTTCCTATCAAAGAATCTATCACAGCAGCTCAGCTGCCAGAGCTATACACCTCCAGAATTGTCTCCTTGCACGGCATTCCACAATTGATATCTTCAGATCGGGGAAGCATCTTCACTTCTAAGTTCTGGGACTCCTTTCAGAAGGCCATGGGCTCCAACATTCGTTTCAGCACAGCTTTCCATCCTCAAACAAGTGGCCAAGTCGAGCGAGTCAATCAAATTCTTGAAGATATGCTCAGGGCTTGTGTCATCTCTTTCGGTATGAAGTGGGAAGATTGTCTTCCATATGCCGAGTTCTCCTACAACAATAGCTTCCAAGCGAGTTCGGGCAAGGCCCCATTCGAAATTCTCTATGGCAGAAAGTGTCGTACTCCTCTCAATTGGTCTGAGACAGGTGAACGCCAACTTCTTGGAAACGACTTGATCACAGAAGCCGAAGAAATGTGCAAAGTCATTCGTGAGAATCTCAAAGCCGCGCAATCGCGACAGAAGAGCTATTATGATAGCAAGCACCGTGACTTGGCTTTTGAAATCGGAGACCATGTCTACCTCCGCGTCTCTCCAATGAAAGGCACTCGTCGCTTCGGTATCAAAGGGAAGCTTGCCCCTAGATACGTGGGTCCTTTCGAGATCATTGGCAAAAGAGGCGACCTCACCTATCAACTTGAGCTTCGGTCCAACTTTGTAAACATGCATGATGTGTTTCACGTGTCACAGCTTCGCAAGTGCTTCAAGACTCCTGAGCGACTATCAACTTCGAAGAGATTGACCTCCAAGAATATCTCTCTTATCATGAGCACCCCGTTGCTATTCTTGAAGAAACTGAGCGCAAGACTCGCAACAAGTTAATCAAATTCCTGAAAGTGAAGTGGTCACACCATTCAGACCGAGAAGCCACCTGGGAGCGCGAGGATCACCTCCGTTCCAAATATCCAGAGTTCTTTCAGTCCTAGATCTCGGGACGAGATCCTCTTGTAGTGGTGGAGTGTTGTAACACCCCAGATGTAACTTTCCATCTTTGTAACGCCAACTCTTGCCATTTTTGGCTATGTGATATGATATTCCCTTTGTGGTTGGGTTTTGTCTTTTGTTTTGCATTTTATTCATGTCATGCATCTCATATCATGTCATCATGTGCATCTCATTTGCATACGTGTTCGTCTCATGCATCCGAGCATTTTCCCCGTTGTTCGTTTCGCAATCCGACACTCCCACATGCACCGACACCCCTCTTGTCTCTTTTCGTGTGCGGGTGTTGAACGTTCTCGGAATGGACCGAGCCTTGCCAAGTGGCCCTGGTATAGCACCGGTAGACCACCTGTCAAGTTTCGGGTCATTTGGAGCTCGTTTGGTACTCCAACGGTTAACCGCATAACCGCAAAGGCCTCTTTTGAGTTGCAGCCCAACACCCCTCCAAAACAGCCCAATAACCCTTCTAAGTCACTTCCATGCTATCCGTCGTCGGATCACGATCGTGTGGGCGAAAACCACACCTCATTTGGAGCCTCCTAGCTCCCTCTACCTATAAATATAGCCTCTCCCCAAAATTCGTGAGCAAACCCTAGACGAAATCGTCCCTGTCGCCACCGGACACGTCCGGCCGCTGCCGGACGAATCCCGCCGCCGCCCGCGTCCAACCGCAGCGCGACACCTGTCCCGT